>NC_086318.1:280264490-280564490 GCF_036172605.1 Pelobates fuscus | reverse complement strand
TTAAGGACTAGGGGTAGGGGTATTAAGGATTAGGGGTAGGGGTATTAAGACTATAAGTGCCCCAAGTCCTTCACTTACCTTTTGTGAGATAGACTTTTCAAGGGTTCTTCAATAGCTTTAGTAGAGCTGCGACCGGTCCAAGATGGCGCCCGCATTCCTCGACGCTCAGCACGCAATGCCATAGACGTGCGGCGTCTAGGTATTCTATGTCTATGGCCCTACCTGGACTGGTTGCCATATGCATCATACAGGAAATGACTGCCATGTTTGATAGCCACTGTAATAATGACAAGTAATGCTTCTGATGAGGTCTAAGGCAGAAAGGAACTGTGTGCACCACAATAACTAATATTGAATTTGCTCTGTATAAGTCACGTTTGTATGCCTATTACAAATGTTGAGGATGTTTTTTTCTGTTCTCTATAAAGGATTAGTAGGCTAATGGAAAGCAATGTCACCTCTGTTTATATATAATAATAACCTAATAACCTATTAAGATAATGCTAATCCTTCATTTGTATCCTCCACCCTGGGAAAGGGAGGATATGCTATAAATTACAAATTTTCCAGTAATGATAATTTCTTTTTTTTTTTTTTGTAAATATCCCTTTATTGAAAGATTCTCAAAATCGTTAGCAAGAAAGGGTGAAATGCTAAGAAACGCGCAGGTTTCAGGTGAACAAAATAACAATTGGTAATTAATCAATCGAGATACGCAGATCTCATGTGTAACCATGGTAAGGGAGACACGCAGGTCTCAAGGCATACTGAGTGTTCATCA
The DNA here is from genome assembly GCF_036172605.1 of Pelobates fuscus. Lineage (NCBI taxonomy): Eukaryota > Metazoa > Chordata > Amphibia > Anura > Pelobatidae > Pelobates > Pelobates fuscus. The sequence goes on along the minus strand of NC_086318.1, from coordinate 280,563,709 downwards.
TACAGCGTGCATATGTCTTGCATTGATGCACAGTAACAATTTCGATGCCCTTCCAACATGACCTGGCAGTGTGCTGTTGGTGTGTAAGACGATTTTCATGTTTGCAGAAGCATGTATGCCTTAATAAATTGTGCGAGCATAAGGACACGCAGGTCTCAGGTATGTGTTCTCAGGCACCCTTGGTAATGGGTTCCTTTTCGGGTCTCTTGCCTCTTCTGGGCTCCTCTCTGGGTAAGCATCCTAACCGGTCTCGCTGACTCTCTTGTATGCCCGTGACTCTCTGGCAACGGGTCGTCCAGCTAGGGTAGGGTGTGTCGTCGGTTGGTGGGCTAAGACCCTCTATGAGGACCTCCATAGGGAATTTGCGGTCGTAGTGTTGTTCCTATGTGTGCTATATGATCCCTATGCCGGGTCACGGGTTCGTGTCATAATATGGGTCGTTGTCGACTCTGAGGCCTTTCTAATGTGTCCGATGCGCATCTGGTAGTTGTGAGACGTTACTCGAGTGTTGTGTGGTCAGTCCTCCATATTTTTTTTTCCTGTTTTTTTTTTCGTCTCCCCTTCCCACGGTACTCTTCCCTTACGTATCTGCCTGCTAGTAGGTCATGTTAGATGTCATCGTCTTCTAGATTGTACTGTACCTGCTGGTCTCCCTTCGGGCGCAGCCCAGTGTTGTCGTGTGCGGTCGTTGTCAACGTTTGTGTGTTCGCTCAGTAGGGTTCCAAGTGTGGCCATGAGGTCGTTAGGTTAAGTGTGGGTAGTCTATAGGTCCCTTGGGTGTATTGTCGGTCTTCTGTGTTAGTCAATGTGTGTCTGTGGTTGTCCTCAACCCCTGTATCGTGCTTGGTGATGGTATATCCTGTGTACCTTAGTTGTACTTCGTAGCCTAGGCTCCATATGGCGTGTTGAGGCGTTGTGTCCCTATGTGTCAGTGGTGGGTCGGTCTAGACCATGAGGTGTTCTCCTGTCGTGTCTCAAGTCTTCTCACCAGTCGCCTTCCAGGCGACATCGGTGTCGAATGGTTTGTGTACTGTTGTGTCGTGAGTGCAGGTGCTCGTGTGCGGGTCCTATGTGGGTCGGGATGTGGGGAACGATTAGAGGTTGAGGGGTGGGGGGGGGAAGACCATGGAGTCTCGGGTATGCGTTCCGCATCCTCGGCGCGCCCAGGCCCGTTCCCCGTTTCATTCAATGGGGTCCATTTCGTCAGCCACTGTGTGTGACCCCCTACGTTATGTATAATAGCCATGGCCTCCAGGATTCTGTATGTCGCTCTCCCCGTCCCTGGAGATCTGCTATCCGTGCTTCAGCCGTTCTTATTTCCTCCACTGTGCGTTTCCACTGTTCCGTCGTGGGTGTGTCCTCCTTCTTCCAGTGAAGTGGGATTAAGGATTTGGCTGCATTTAGCAGGTGCCTGATTATCGATTTTTTTTTTGTAAACCTGCAAGGGTTTCTCTTGTGTAATGTAGGAGGGCCGCTTCCATTGTCAGGTCCTGAGGTTCATCTAGTATGTTGTTTATTTCCTGTCCAATGTTCCTCCAGAATATTTTAATTTTCCGACATTCCCACCAGATGTGACGTAGCGTTCCTTCACCGTCATGGCACCTCCAGCAGATGTTGGGGATAGTCGGGACATATTGGTTGAGTAGGGCTGGCGTGCGGTACCAGTGCGCCAGTAACTTGTAGTTGACCTCCTGGAAGTGTGTGCTAGAGGAACTCTTGTGTAGCAGGGTTAAGATTTTTTCCCATTGATCGTCCGAGAAGGTCTTGGCCGTCCATTCCTCCCATGAACGTTTGAACAGGTTGTTTTTCGAGCGGGTTATCAGGGTCTGATATAGAACTGAGACTCTCCCATCTGAGTCCGGTGCTTGAGCGCATAGTGTCTCGAACCATGTTAGTTCTCTATGTACTTTGGTTCTGTGCGGAAGGTTAAAATAGTAGTGTCGCAATTGGGCGTAGTGGAACTGGTGCATGAGCGTGGGTGGTCTACCATCCGATAGTTCTCTTAGTGGTTTCACTCCTGCATTGGTAAGCACAGCATGTATCGGTATGTATCCGTCTTGATGAGCTAGTGGCCATGCGGACTGTGTGAGTCCATCCCCCAGGTTTGGGTTGTGGGTTATGGGTATCAGTGGGCTCGGTTTGGGCGAAATCCGTTGGTCGTTTCGCAGCATGTCCCAGTGTTTGAGCGTGTGTGCCACTGGTGAGTCAACCACTAGGGTGGCCTGTGCTGTCTCTTCCCTGTGCCACAGCAGTGTGTGTAGTCGGCGGTCTGTGGAGTCTCTCCACAGTCGCACCCATCGCTTGTCGGGAGGGGCCACATGGAGCTCTCTTATTCTCTGGAGGATGGTGGCTTGGTGGTACTTTCGAATGTCCGGCATAGCTAGCCCTCCCCAACTTCTTGGGAGGCAGAGTCTTTCGTAACTAATTCGTGCCCTGTCCCCCTTCCAGACATATTGTATGAGCGCCGTCTTTAGTGTCTTGAAGAACGCGGGAGGTACCATTTGGGGTGCCGCGTGGAAGAGGTATAAGATCCTGGGCAGGATGTTCATCTTAATTACCGCTATCCTCCCCAGCCATGATATGTGTGCATAGCTCCATCTCTTCAGGTCCCCCAGAATGGTGGTCAGTAGGGGTTGATAGTTGCACGCATAGAAGTCTTTTGCTTCATGTGTGATCCACAGCCCCAGGTACCTCATACGATCCTGGCACCAGTGAAAAGGGAATTGTCGTCTCAGTTGTGTGCATTCAGTTTCGGGTACCGTGATGTTTAGGATGTCGCACTTTGTGTAGTTGAGTTTCAGTCCCAAGATGCGGCCATACTCATCGAATTCCTCAAGTAGTCGCGGGATGGAGTTTGTCGGGTCCCGGAGGAAAAACAGCATGTCATCCGCGTATGCGGCGACTTTATGTTCGTGTGATCCAAAGTTGAGGCCCGTGATCCCTTGGTTTTTCCGGACGCGATCTAGAAGCGGCTCCAGGGTGAGGGCAAATATGAGTGGGGAGAGCGGGCAGCCCTGTCTTGTGCCGTTTTGAATGTCGAAGCTGTTCGTGAGGGCCCCATTCACTCTGACTCTAGCGTTCGGTCCACTATACAATGCGGTAATCCATGTGAGCATACCCAGTCCTATGCCCATCTTGCGTAGCGCCTCCGTCATAAAGTGCCAGTCTACTCTATCGAAAGCCTTCTCGGCGCCTGGAGAGCTTTTGTGTTCCTCCCATATCGTCATATCCGAGATCCCCTCCATTGCGTTGTCGGCGAAGTAGTGGTTAAGGTGTTCCGTGATTTGGGTCTTGAGAAGCGTGTCCGTCAGGAGCGCATCGTTGCGCCTCCATGAGATTCTGGTGGGTCGGTACAGGGGTGACAGCATCGTTATCTGTGCTGCCCCACGGTCTGACCATGGTGTGGTGAAGATGTCCGCTCTTTGCAAGTATGAGAGACCCTCCTGTTGGATAAAGAGGTAGTCTATACGGGAGTACCTGTCGTGGATTGTGGAGTAGTATGTGTAATCCCGATCATCGGGGTGTAGCGCTCTCCATGTGTCCACCAGTCTCAAATCTCTGAGGGCTTTGTGTACCGTTCTGATAGCCGAGTGAGGTATGCTGCTGCTTCCCGTGGTGGTGTCTATGAGTGGATCCAGTGGGATGTTGAGGTCTCCCCCAAGTATGAGTATACCTTCTGTGAACCTTGATAATTGTTAGTCTGAGAAAGCTAGCTTGCCCGGTGTTGGGCGTATAGACCGTGGCTATTGTGTATGTTTTCCGTGCTATTTCACCTTTGATGAAGAGATATCGTCCTCCTTCGTCGATCATCGTGTCCGTGGGAGTGAATTGTAGGTGGGCAGCAAGGAGTATCGCGGTTCCCCCCTTGCGTGACGTTGGATGATTGCTAAAGTAGTTGACTGGGTAATTCTTGTCTTTAAGTAGGGCGTTTGAGACCGCTCTGAGATGCGTCTCTTGTAGGAGGGCAATGGAGACCTGCTGTCTCTTAAGGCTCCGTAGTAGGTGTGTTCTTTTTTCTGGGGTGTTCAGGCCCCTGCAGTTTTGAGATCGAATCACCAGGGGAGCCGGTGTGTACGCCATGTGTGGTCTGTCTTCGTCCTTCAGGGGTGTTGGTATGCTCGCTCCGACCCTAATCTGCTGGTTCTATCGTTTTGAACCTGATCTGGGTGGGCCTGGGCCCCTCTTAGTTGGGTGAGGTGGGGGTTGGTGCGAGGGCGGGTTGGGTCAGGGGGGGGGATGGGGGTAGCGTTGTCGTGGTGCGTTAGTTCTCGATGAGGTAGTTCCTCAGAAGGAACGCTAGTGTGGTGTAGGTGTGGTGTCGTCTCCTCTAGAGGTGTGGGTGATTGTGTGTGTTACCCTGAGACGGGGAAACCCTGTGTAACTGGGCGGTCAACCAGTGCCGTACCCCCGTTCTATAGAACCGGCTGGGCGTCGGCAGTGGCACGCCCAGTAGGTTCGTCTACACGGGTGTCGGTTCCGGTGGTGGCCTAGGGCCCAATGGTGTGTCCTGCTACTGCAGTGTTTGGACAAGTGGAATGTGGGTCAACCCAAACATGTCAGGAGTGTCGTCAGTCCCACTATTATGGTCTTAACTGTGGGGCACTGTGTTCTGGTATGTGTTGTGCTAGCGTGAATCCATGGTAACGGGTTTGTGAGTTGGAGCACCCAGTACTCCCAGCGGTTCCCCCGTCTAGCAGTCGGCCCCTCGGAGGGATGACAGTCGTAGTGGTCGGGCAGTACTTTGGGCTTGAGGTGCTTACCCTCCGTGAGTTGTGGTCTGCGTGTGTACGCCCCCTTCCAAGCTCCTATGCTGACATGTGGGGGTGCATGGTGTGGTTGTTGCCGCCATGGGAGCAGCGTGGGGAGTCACCTGTCCTTCAAGTGGGTTACCCCTGGGTTGCGTCGCTATCTGTCTCTCGTGGGTGTTCCTGTGGCTAGTATTGGGTCCCCTCGTTAGGTGCTGGTGTGTGGCGTGCCGGGGATCTCCCCGCCCAGACCCTCGCCCCCGGCAATGTCAGGCATAAGGGGGGGGGGGTGGCAGGAGTGAGGAGGGGAGACAGGTCACACAATTTGAGGCATAATACTTTTCCGCGGTACAGGCAGTTATTAACAACAGTTCTACCATTCTATATCCATAGAGACATCTCCCAGTACCCGAGTGTGTGTAAGTGCCCATCCGCCCTGCTATGAGACCTGTGCATTTAAGCTATACTGCTGCTTCTGGGGTTCGTGTCATTGCCTTGTGCCGTGGCTACAGTGGTGTGGCCCTCTATGTCTCACCTGTTTTTTTTTTTTTTTTTTCCCCTCTCTCCCCCCCCGACCTCGCCCATGAGATGTGTGTTCCCTCGCCCCCCCCATCTCATCTCTCTCTCCCGTGTTGTAGAGGAGTAGGTTCTGTGGTGTCAGACCGCTTGTCTCTGGTCGTGTATAAATGTGCACTTAGTTGCCTGACCACCCACCCTCCCCGTCCAACCTCCTGTCTCGTTTTCCGGTCTGTGCACCCGCTCCACTCCCCCCCCCACCCGTGTCAGCAATTTGTGTGCCCCCCCCCCTCGCCCACCCACTCGGCATTAGTTTTATGTGAGTTTATTGCCCATCACTTGAAGCCAACAGTCCCATGAACACCGTCCGTGGCCAATGCACCGGCCCTTGGATCAGAGAAGTCGTCGCACCCAATCTCTCAGTATTGCAGGGGTCCCTTGGAATCATGAACACATCTCCCCCCCCTCCCACCGCCCCCCCACCCCAAATAACAGTCCCCGCAGGGGGGTCCACTTCGGTGTGTGTCAGGTGCTATGTACTCATAAACGTTACTGCTCGTGTCAGTCCCCGTGCTGCACCACTTGGACGAGGTTACTTGCCCCTTCTATCCTCTTTCTGAAAGGCCGTATAAGTGTTGTCCCGGTGTGCTGAATATTGTCACGTAAAGTGGGGTATGTGTCCCAGACAGCAGACTATGTAAAGTTCAGGTGTTGCGTGAATGTACTTATCTGAATGTCTCGTGAATTCGATGCCCAATGTTGCATGTCCGCTGGTCCCCTGTCATCCTCCTGGGGTCTCCTGCCGTCCTGTCGGGGCCACCGCTGCAGGGCGCGGAGGGTGTTATTCTCCTGGTTGTGCTGGGTGTTGTGCTGGATTCTGAGGTCTGCGTGCCGGTCCTCCGTGTGGTGAGTCTTCCCTGCGCCTCTGCGGTGCTCTCTGGGCCAATTGGTTAGGCCTCTGCTCTTGCTGGCCCAGGATCCAGTCGGGGCCGTGCGTGGTAGGCCCAGGTGCTGGAGAAAGGCCGGGACCTCCTCAAGCCACCGTAGGGGTATCCACTGATTGGCGTGCCTGGCGAGCAGACAGAAGGGGAAGCCCCACTTATACGGTATGTTGCGAGTCCGTAGCAGTTGCGTTACTGGCCGGAGCGCCCTGCGGGCCTCGAGTGTGAGGGGGGAGAGATCCTGAAATAAAGCTACCTCTGCTCCCCGGAACCGCCAAGTTGGTTGTGCTCTGGCCTTGTTCATAATCAGCTCCTTGACTCTGAACTCGTGGAGGCAGCATATAATATCTCTGGGTACATTATCTGAGTTGCGAGGTCGTAGCGCTCTGTGAGCGCGGTCAAAAGTTATGCGCTGTGGCGAGTCCTGGCCCATGATGTCTCTGAACAGGGCTGTCAGGGTGTCTGTCAAAGCCTCTCCCCCAGTTGATTCAGGCAGGTTGCGGATCCTGATATTTGCCCTGCGGCCCCGTTTGTCTAGGTCCTCAGTCTGCCTCCTTAATTGTAGAAGCATGTTGCCCTGTCTGGCTACTGCTGCGTCAGTTGCATTCAGTCTGCTTACCGAGGTGAGGTGCGTGGCTTCTAGGGCCTGTAGTCGTCCATCTTGCGCCGTTATGTCCCTTTGGAGTGAGGCCACTTCTGACCTGATAGCCTCATGCAGTGTGGCTGACAGTGCCTGCAGGTCGGCCTTCGTCACCATGGCTTCCGTGAGGGCCCTGATGTCGGCTCGGATGTCCGCCAGTGAGGGTTCCCGTGCGTCGGGTGGTGTCGGCGGGAGCTGGCCGTCGGCCATCTTGGGGCCGGACGTCTCACGCGGCTGCCTACTTGGTGTGCTGAGGTAGCCGTCCAGCGGTCCGGCCTGCAACGTTCCCTGCTGTCCCTTCTGCTAGTGGTGGGAGTCAGACCTCTTGGTGCGACCCATTAGGTAGGATTAAGCTGCGATAGTGCGCGGTTTCTCGCTCTGTGGGACGGAGCTCCTCCGTTATGCTGCCATTTCCGTCGGCAGTCCACCGGAAGTCCTTCCAGTAATGATAATTTCAGCTCTTCTTGGGACGCCTTTGGTTCAGCTAAGAACAACCCCTTTTTTGTTTTTATCTGAGACGTAGAAGTGCACTCATATTGTAACATCTTTTGTCATATATGCTGAATAACTACTTTTGCTATGAATTTCACCTGCACAGTAGAAAGAAGGAACACTCTAGGTCTGTGTGTCTGTGTGTGTATGGACCCAGCAGTCTGTGTGTGTGTGTGTGTGTGTATGGACTCCGCAGTCTGTGTGTCTGTGTGTGTATGGAGTCAGTAGTCTGTGTGTGTGTGTACGGAGTCAGCAGTCTGTGTGTCTGTGTGTGTATGGAGTCAGCAGTCTGTGTGTGTGTGTATGGAGTCAGCAGTCTGTGTGTCTGTGTGTGTGTATGGACTCAGCAGTCTGTGTGTGTAAGGACTCAGCAGTCTGTGTGTGTATGAACTCAGCATTCTGTGTGTATGAACTCAGCATTCTGTGTGTATGGACTCAGCAGTCTGTGTGTGTGTATGGACTCAGCACACTGTGTGTCTGTGTGTGTGTGTATGGACTCAGCAGTCTCTCTGTGTGTGTGTGTGGATGGACCCAACAGTCTGTGTGTCTGTGTGTATGGATTCAGCAGTCTGTGTATGGACTCAGCAGTGTGTGTGTGTGTGTGTGTGTGTGTGTGCATGGACTCAGCAGTCTGTATGTGTGTGTGGACTCGGCAGTCTGTGTGTGTGTGTGTGTGGACTCAGCAATCTGTGTGTCTGTGTGTGTATGGACTCAGCAGTCTGTGTGTGTATGGACTCAGCAGTCTGTGTGTCTGTGTGTGTATGGACTCAGCAGTCTGTGTGTCTGTGTGTGTGTATGGACTCAGCAGTCTGTGTGTCTGTGTGTGTGTATGGACTCAGCAGTCATGTGTGTCTGTGTGTGAATGGACTCAGCAGTGTGTGTATGGACTCAGCAGTCAGTGTGTACGTGTATAAATCAGCCTGTGTGCATTCAGGAGTCTGTGTGTGTGTATTCAGCAGTCTCTCTGTGTTCGTATTCAGTGTACTGTGTGTATGTACTCAGCAGTCTATCAATAATTAAACATTTTATTCCAGTGAGTTGTCTTGTAGGAAGGGCCCCAGTGCACTGCTTTGAGAGAGACAGAGAGCAGCGCCATACAGTGAGCACTGACTGTCTTGGGATATAATACACAAACAGACCTGTATTATACAGTCGGTGCTTCCTGTATATTGCTGCGCTCTGTATTATACAGGTCTGTGTAATATTCTGGAACAGTCAGTGCTCCCTGTATAGTGCTGCTCTCTGTATAATACAGGGCTGTGTGTATAATATCCCAGGACAGTCATTGCTCACTGTATGGCGCTGCTCTCTGTATAATACAGGTCTGTGTCTGTATAATATCCTGGGACAGTCAGTGCTCACTTTATAGTGCTGCTCTCTGTATAATACAGGTCTGTGTATAATATCCCGGGACAGTCAGTGCTCCTTGTATAGTTCTGCTCTCTGTATAATACATGTATTGAGTTTTGCGGCAGTGGGTGTGGTAAACTTTCAATGTAATAATTGATAGATCTGCTCCAAAATAATAAATCTTCCACCATGGATTATTAAAAAAAAAAAAAAAAAAAACATTGTGTCGGGGGGCCGGGCTTAACATGCGGCAGGGGCGGGGTCAAATTGTGGCGAGGGCGGGGTTTTGTCCCTGGCCCACCATGTGCCCCCCCTAAAAATGAATCCTAGAGACTGCATCTAATAGCAGCATTTTTCCGGACATGCCTCATAAAGTTGTACATGAGTTTCATTAACTGTGTGGATGTCAATAATATATTGGTGAAAAGTCAAATGCTGGTAAGGAACATAGCAAGTAGGGCAAGGGTTGTATTTGGTAATGACACTGAGGGCACAGGCTCATATGAGACAGTACACATTATTACAGCCATCACAAACATCACACCACGTGGAAATTACATACAGTGCCCACTACAAACAATACATAATGCCAGCATACACCATACCTATTATGTACAGCCAATACACACTACACATACACACACACACACACACGCACACACACGCACACACACATATTACATACAACCAACACACACACACGGTAGAGGATAGAGGGCAAGACCCAAAACTTTTTCCAGTTCAGCTATTTTTGACTCTGTTTTCTATTCACATTTAATTTGGGAAAGCTCAGAGTTGAGTGAATAACTCTACCAACGCCCAAGTCTAAGCAGAACCCCCAAACTGCCTAACTGAAAATTAGTCAATTGTTTCATGATGGATAAGTAGATTGGACTCCTATTTTAGCTTGTGCCTTGGACAAGTATAATTATTATTTTCTTTTTACATTTCCACACGCCTGAAATTATTCAAACTCTTTTTCTCAATGCTACTGCGGATCGAACACGTATCCTGACTCTCCATCCTCCTCCCCTTGCAGGATTTGCTTTTCTTTAGGCTAAAGACAAGCAGGTGAGACACCCAGAAGAGGCCTTTCAAGACTTGCAGAACACAGCCTTCTTATCTCTGTGTCGATCGACACGGGCAAAATTGAGTAACAAGACACACACCTGACACACACACACACTATACAATGCATGCTCAAACATCTTTTGTTTGATTACTTCCCTTTATCATATCTACTTTTTATCTCTCCCACATTATACTGCTGCATGTCACCTCCCTCATATCACCTTGTCTTATTTATTTAGTTTAGTGATTGTATAGTATCTGTGCTGTGTGAGAGTAACAACAGCTATCTGTACTTCCCTTGGCAAACACTACTTCTTGCTTCTGCTTCTTCAAAAAATTAATAGTTCTTGATTAAGGAAGTAGAATATGAAATCATGTCTGTCCAATTTCTTTTTTTTTTTTTTTTTATTACACAAGGTCTAAAGTGAGATTTTCAGAAGGACATAAAATCACATACTCAACCCCAAGAAAAATAGTGGGTAATGACCTATTGGAAGTGATTTATGTCGAGTAAAGACAGATAAAAAAAAAAAGAGAAATATAATATTATTAGTCGTGGACTCATGCCGTATGATTTTTAAGTGAAATGTTCAATAAGCAAGTCACCATTATGTTTGGAAGCATTTAGATATGTATTTATAATATAAATAAGGAAATCAGATTTTGATTTATTATCTATGACAGTAAAATTAATGTTTTGCATACTTTTTATTGAAATTTTTACATTACTTTTTTTTTGTCTTTTGCAGGAATCAGCTACCGATTTCTCCTGGTCTACTTAACTCTATATAAATTTGCCACCATACATCCAAAGAAGACATTTGCAGACTCTTTATTATTGTGTGATTTAGTGCAGGCAGCTACGTACACCAAATCCTTTTACGAAGGACTAAATATGTATTCCCTAACTGGAAAAAAAGTTAATTACATTTTAAATGAGTCCAAGCTTATATTTCTAATAAGAAAAATTTAAAAACACCAGGGAAACCAAAAATATGATTGAATACAAAAATGTGTTGAAATTGAAAAGTTGATATGTGCAGTACATAATAGCTATAAAGAGAGAGATGTCTAGCCATTGAACTGACAGATTGACTTCCCTGTGCACAGAGTTGTGGAAGTAATTACTTTTTTTTCCCGATCTCCTATACTTGCTTTTCCTGAAATGACTTAAATGATTTAAATCAAAACTTGGTGGTTGACTGCGTTGTAATAGAAGAGCATACCTCCACTTGTTTCATCCTTGGAAATGAAGAGTGACTACAAATATTAGGGCTGTTAAGTGTATAAAATCTAAGTACTGGAAGAAGAGACATTCAAATAAGAAGAGAATGAAAAGGGGAAAAATCTTGTATATGTTTTAAACAAGCATTTCAATATTATTTTCACATCATATGTCCTTATTATCATAATCCTTGATTAGTTTCAGAAAACAAACATTGGATTGTCTTGGCAAAATAAACGGAATGCTGGCTGCACTATTCTTTTACATCTGCCTAGGTTGCTGTACAAGGTCAACAATAACAAAATCTTAAAGCAGAGTTGAAATGGAACAAGTGTTGCTACTTTTCACATGCTCATCGATTTTCAGATGTAATCACAACCTTTTGGGATCTTTGGATGGAAAGCTTGATGTTAACAGTTTTTAATGGTAAGCTGCAGAACTAAAATTGGATTTGCAGTGACTGTATTGTAAATGAATAGTGATTACATCCACCTACCTACTTTGTACAACTGGATTTCTTTTGAGTGGTTTAACGTGCGTCTGGGTATAATTTTGCAGTGTGTGTGCACGCATCTTCTCCTGATTTTTATGCAATTATGACTTGGCAGCAAAAAAATTGCTAGAACATTACAGACAGTCAGAATATGATCAAAGATTCAACAGTGGTATTGTGACTGTAAAGGAAATTGGAGTCGTTTAAAAGCCTTAATATACTTGAAACCTAAACCTTTTCAATCCTTGCCATTGAGGATGCATGTTAGCATTTTCATTGGGCCATACATTTTAGCTAACCTGAAATAGGAATCTCAGGCTGTGTGAAATACTGCATAGTATCGGGTTTTTACAGCACTCTGAAAAAGGAAGCTGTATCAGTGATGATTGTCCAAAGGAAAACTGTAACCACACAACCTTCATCATGAGAATCTAGAGTTCTGGCTAGTTTTGTAAGCCAAATCAACTTCACATTTTTGTATATGAAGCTCTGCAACTATGCATTAAGAAAATGTTCATCTGCACTGACCTTCTAAACAGCTCAAGGTCAGCTTCGACTCTGAGAAAATTGGGCTTGTATAAATAAATGCACCTGACTCTGGGAATTGATTTATTTACTTATTTATATTTTTTACTTGCTGGAGGGTGAGGTAAGGGAGTGAGTCAGGACTTATAAAAGCATGCACGCATTTGTAGAGCATGGGCCTGTTCTTTGCAGTGATTCCAACATCCTTTGCCTTTCATGGAAAGGAAGGGTTCCAAAAAGTGAGAAGGAAAAACCTGTATGTAGGAGACGTTACTATGAGGAAGGATGGCTGGCCACAGGAAATGGAAGAGGCGTTGTAGGAGTTACATTCACTTTAAGCCACTGCCGGAGAGACAGAAACACTCCTCAGAGAACCAACTTCAACCTACGGGGCCACAACAGTGAGGTGAGTCCATTTTACAATAAACTACCAATACAGACTGTGTGGTATCCATATCCTTGTCTAATAAAATATAAGAGGAGGTTCTGGACAGTTGACAGGTTAATAAGCCTGTGAAGAATGATAACATTTTGATAAAAGAAGTAAAATTGTATATATATATTTTCTCTCTCTCTCTCTCTCTCTCTCTCTCTCTCTTTCTCTCTCCTCTTCACACTAATCTACACACATATAAGGCCAATTACTGATGCACGTTTATATATAGGCACATATAGTTAATTCTCCCTCCTGTTCCTGCTGATGACATTTGTCATCACAGAAGAAGGAGAGGGCAAACAAAGATCTAGAATTTTGTTCCTTGAGTCCTAAATGGAGTCTGGCAGCAGAAAAAAAAAACAAAAAACTTTACACTTTCAATCCACATGCTAGTTGTAATATAGACAAGGCAAAAACTCAGGTATTGAGAACACAGATGACAGGTAATGAGAGAAGATTGCGTTGGCATTGAAATTATAGAACATTTTCTAGTAGACTGTCCATATACCAGGATTGCTTGGCATATAGCAAGTCCATTTGCTTGGCAGTCAGAATATTCTGAGGTAGTGTATAGGCTGTTTTCATTGTTGAACATTATGACTTAACATTTACTGTTTACCATTTTTAGAATGCTTGTTGCATTATGATTATTAAAAGCTTCAATTGTAGAGATTCTTGAGTGTATTAAAGTGGCGCTTTAGACACCTTAACCACTACAGCTAATTTTAGTGGTTATGGTACTAGAAGTCCCTTGGTTCTCTCTAATAGTAAGGGGTCAAATTATTTGAGAAATGTGACACTTAAATGAAGCTTGTGGCGTCTGTTCTTCATGCCTTCTATTTAAAACGGTTTCAATATTGTCCAACTTTGGACATCATTCATTGCCTGACATGACTGTTCTAATAGGGACAAAACTGATCGGCCTAAAATGTGATAATTTATTTTTAAGCAATATCTCAGTTAACTAGAATGACTGTGGGTGCACTGGGGACCCAGGTAAGTGTAAAAAATAAGATTCTTGGCTTAACCACTACTGTGTGCTGTAGCGATTATGGTGCTTAATTTGCCCATCTTCCTCCCTCCACCTACCCCCTTTTCTTTATTTATGTCATGACTGTTCATACAAAAGTTTGAAGTGTACAAAGAATCAGGAGTAGAAAATAAGAACCATTCAAAGTACATACAGTGTGCAAAGAGTGCACAAGCATGACATGCATAAAATTTATTTTACATTTTTACAGAGAAATAGTAAGACAGCAAGCTCCGTAAAACAATAAATAAAAGTACTGGGCACAATCGCTTCAGGTTTCCTGCTTCCAGCTAGGGAACGAGCTTGACAGAGGTACCCATCCAGGATACAGGAAGCTCTGTCACACAGCCTAAGGATGGCCTGTTTCACTTCCATTGTCAACACTGTGATAGAGATATGGAGGTATGGATAGATATAGTTTAATACATTGCTTAACACAATTACACCAGTCAAGCCTTAAGACTTTCTTTTCCCACAGAAATCTCACTTTAATAGTGCTCTCAAAGGGATTCAGGGTAGGCACATGCAAATGAGCTCAACAAAACCACATTTTTGCCTCATAATTCCACTTTGTACATGGATTCCTTGGAGTATGTGTCTGCTGTATACAACAGCTTTGAAACACAACTCGGGAAGAGGAGCAAAGCCAGTGAATCCCTCATGGACAGCTGTTTCGTTGGTTACTGTGTTACTGTGGGAAAAGCAAGTCTTGACTGGTGTTTGTATTTGTGTTTAGCAACGTATTAACTATCCACTTACTTCAGATAGAATGGGTTTTCACCACTTTTTCCCCCCACCACAACTCTCTTGGTATGAAGAAAAACAATAAACTCATCAGACTCCAGCAGGATTATCACAAACATCTGTCAGAAAAAGAGAAATGGCAAGATAAAGCTGGTATTGTTAACATTTCGGATTATAAACTGATTCAGAAGGGGGGCGTGGCTAGCCGCGCAGCTTAATGGACGCACACTGAAATCGCTCCCTGAGACCCAGGATTGAATCCAAAGCAATCCTAGAATTACACACAACATGGGCAACCCCAAGAAGCAACAAATGACGCAGGGGCAACCGGGGAAAACCCAAACCTCTAAAATCGGGCTCACTTACCCGCTACTTCAAAGAAAACTCGAACCGCGAGGTAGAGGCCAAAGCCGTGATACACAGTATGGCTGAGACAGAAAAAACTTCGGATCCACAACCTAATAGTTCTGCCATATCAGAGTGCTCACACAAATCCACAGAGTATAATACTGAACTGGACATCAGAGAAATATATAAAAAAAATAAAATAAGTTACCTTCTAAAGACGATCAAAAAATGTTGGCGAGGCTCGAGGCCACATTCTCATCAAAGATGGAGGCTATGCGCACAGACGTCCAACAGCTATCTCTCAGAGTCATGGACCTGGAAGAAGAACGGGATGTATTACAAGCACAATTATTTCATCAACAATTGATTCACACCTACTTCATTTTGCTGCCACACAACGGCACATTGATGACTTAGATAACCGCGGACGCAGGAACAACTTACGCATAAGAGGACTACAGGAGACCCAAGGTGAGGACTTAACACTGGTACTGACTGAACTTCTTAATCTCATTCTGAGAGTACCGAGCGACAAACCTATAATATTTGACAGAGCCCACCGATCCTTGAGACCAAGAGGGCTCTCCCTAGAAGCCCCAAGAGATGTTATTGGCCGGGTACATTGCTTTTCTATCAAGGAAAATATCCTAAGAATGCTAAGAGACACTTCACAACCGTTACTTTTTCACAACCACCCTATACAAGTGTACCCTGACCTATTCTGGTACACTCTACAGGCACAAAGAACACTAAAACCGATAACAGAACACCTAAGAAACTGAAATATTAGATACCGCTTGGGGTTTCCCTTTGCTCTGATAGCGACCAACAAGGGGAACACTATTTCAATCACCTCCCCCCTTGATGTCCCGCCATTCCTTAAGGCTTTGGACCTACCTGACACCCTAATCATAGACTGGACTTCGCCCCAGCCAAACCAAGACCCCACAAACCTCCCGCAACGCCAACGCTGGCTTACACCAGCAAAGAAGAGAAGAAACAGTTCCTATCACCCCAACAAAGACAAAGCTACAGACAACGATCTGACCACTAAGCATGAGGGGAGCCTCTAGAGGATATTCGTCCTACCATCCTTGATAAAACATAGCCTGGATAACCCTATTATATCCCACCTTAATGATAGGACCCATTTAATCCTACGGAGATCTCTATATCAAACTGACTTTCCACACACAATGTTGCATTGTCGCTTAGATGGAACTAACCAATTTAACTACCAACGGCCACTAACTGCACCACACCACTCATTTGAGACGTCTAGTCACCTGATGGAGAAGTAAACAAACTTAGACGAATACGAAGATGCCATCTCCACTATCCATATGTTCATTTCTAACAGAACAGACTCACTTACGTCTAGATCTCCACATACCGGAATATGGTCACTATACTTACTAATTATCCACACCAGAGACGGTTACAAAATTAACTGCAAAAGTCTCTCTACCTTAAATACGGTGGACTCCTCCAATCATCTCACACGACCACCCCTCACGGAATATGCCTGACGGGTCGTATCAAATGTAATGCGCAAACTGTCTTATTGTACCTTTCGATTTTGATGTATATTAATCAATCAAACAGTTGTACAGGAGCATGCTGTAACATTAACTCAACACAGAGTCTCCTACCACTGTATTCTCAGTTTCCTTTCACTAACCCCTTCCCCACCTCTCCATCCAGAAATACCCATGTACGCTATTAGCTACCAATCATTAGATATATAAAAAACATTCTCCTACAGGAAAATTAGATTACAGGATTACCACACCCCGTTTTTTTTATATAACCACACTACCCTGAATCATCCAGTGTTCTATCTTTGCGTCGAGATAGAACACTACTCCCCCTCTCACCAGAGGGAATCTATCTACTACAGATAATACCACCCCCGAATCCCCTTCCATCTAAACCACTTCTGAGACAAATTTATATTGATTCTTGGAATTCCTACAGTGTATTGGTGCTACAACAAAGACCTAATTTTACCCACCACTATCTTAGAAACCACAAAACTCATCCACTGAGGTTCAAAGTTTCATCTAATACAACTGGCACTGTTAACCATTGTTATTCATTGTTGAACAGATGTTGAACAGATGGAAGGCAGATGTAGTTCCTATATTTAAAAAGGGTTCAAAATCCTTGCCTGGAAATTATAGACCTGTGAGCTTAACTTCTGTGACTGGGAAAATATTTGAACGGCTATTAAGGGATAATATTCAGGAATTCATTGGGAAGAACTGTGTTATTAGCAATAATCAGCATGGTTTTATGAAACATAGGTCATGTCAAACTAACCTAATTGCATTCTACGAAGAAGTAAGTAGAAATATAGATCAGGGTGTTGCAGTGGATGTGATCTACTTGGATTTTGCCAAGGCATTTGATACGGTTCCTCACAATAGGTTAGTCTTCAAACTAAAAGAAATTGGTCTAGATGAATATTCTTGTTCTTGGGTAGAACATTGGCTTAAGGATAGAGTACAGCGAGTTGTCATAAATGGTAAATTTTCAAGCTGGACAAAAGTGGTAAGTGGTGTCCCTCAGGGTTCTGTTTTGGGACCGCATCTATTTAACATATTTATAAATGATCTTGAAATGGGCATTGAAAGCAATGTATCAGTGTTTGCAGATGACACAAAACTTTGTAAAGTAATAAAATGTGAGCAGGATATTGCCTTGCTGCAGAGGGATTTGGATAGATTGGGGGACTGGGCACTAAAATGGCAGATTAAATTTAACGTAGAAAAATGCAAAGTTATGCACTTCGGGGTTAAGAATGCACAAGCAATTTACACCCTAAATGGTAGTGAACTAGGGATAACCACACACGAGAAGGATTTGGGAATTGTTATAGACAACAAATTAGGTAGCAATATGCAATGTCAATCTGCCGTTGCTAAGGCCAGTAAGGTTTTGTCATGTATAAATAGGGGCATAAATTCTCGAGATGAAAATATAATTTTGCCTCTTTATAAATCGCTGCTAAGACCACACCTTGAATATGCTGTGCAATTTTGGGCACCTGTTCTAAAGAAGGATATCATGGCACTAGAAAAAGTGCAGAGACGAGCTACAAAATTGATAAAAGGAATGGAGCATTTTAGTTATGAAGAAAGGTTAAAAAATTTAAATCTCTTCAGTTTGGAAAAACGGCGCCTTAGAGGGGATATGATAACATTATACAAAAATATTCGGGGCCAGTACAAACCATTATCTGGAAATCTATTCATAAACAGGGCTATACATAGGACACGAGGTCACACATTTAGGCTTGAAGAAAGGAGATTTCATCTAAGGCAAAGAAAAGGTTTTTTTACAGTAAGAGCAATAAGGATATGGAATTCATTGCCGGAAGAGGTGGTTTTGTCAGAGTCTATACAGATGTTTAAATTGCAATTGGATAAATACTTGCAAAAACATAACATACAGGGATACAATTTCTAATTAGTGGGCTAATAGCTGCTTGATCCAAGGAGACATCTGACTGCTATTTTGGGGTCAAGAAGGAATTTTTTCCTAGTTTGTTGCAAAATTGGAAGCGCTTCAGACTGGGTTTTTTGCCTTCTTTTGGATCAACAGCAAAAGCATATGTGAGGAAGGCTGAACTTGATGGACGCAAGTCTCTTTTCAGCTATGTAACTATGTAACATTGTTGTAACGTTTATTATAATTATTCATATTGTATCTGTAACGGTATTTAAGCAAAATTGTAAAGGGCTAACGGGAACAACAATAATATCTGAAAAGGTATAGGCATTGCACCAGATCACACCAGGGCACTATCTTGGGGATCTCACATACAAACACTACAGCCTTCAATTATCCTAGACAACGTATTGCCATAACCCCAAGACTTAATTTCCCGAACTGCATACGAAAGCAACCCACCTATTGCGACTAATAAAGACATCGCTACCCACTATCCACAGTCTAAGAACCCACATATCAGGCTTACAAATCCTAACAAATAAATATAGAAATGCTACTTTTCAACCCCCTACCTTCCTACCAAACCCCACACGCAAAGATTATTAATTCTTCTCACCTCCCGCAGGTACATACTCCCGCATCGACACCCTCTTCCTCCAACACAGATATCTACCCCTAATCAAATCAGCTACATACGGTCCAATCACATGGTCGGACCATGCACCCATGACTCTGGCCCTGACCATCCCGACCTTGCCTTAATCCTGACCATCCCCTGACCATCCCGACCCTCTTAATCCTCAACAATGCAGAACTCATTACACAACTTAGAGACAAGGCTGCCACTTACTTCAAGGAGAACACACAACCAGACACCTCCGCTGCTATTGTCTGGGAAGCTCATAAAGCAGTTATGAGAGGTGAGTTGATTTGTATCGTTTCCTCTTTAAAATGTAAGAGAGAGCTCAGAATTACTCAGCTTACACAAGAAATAAGAGAACTGGAACATAAACACCATAAAAATGACACCCCACTAGATGTTTATAAAACACTACTAACAAAAAGAAAAGAACTATCTACACTACTATTACTATATTCTAAACGTAACTTGAAACTGACAAAACACACTTACTACACGAAGGGAGTGAAGGCAGGAAAACTCCTAGCACAGGCTCTCCGTCAAGATAAATAAACCACATTTATCTCAGAGATCAAACAAAACAACGGCACCACAACACGACAAATGCCAGACATCATAAAGGCTTTTCATAAATTCGACACAAACCTCTATAATCTCACACAAACACAGAAGACATCCTGAACTTCATTAGACCTAGAATCAAAAACAGTATCCCACCTAACGAAGTTGAATTTCTTGACGAACCTGATATTGAAACATACCACAAAGCAACACATCTCACTAGAATCTATGAATGGACACACCCCTTCCCAATGCAACAATGGGTAATATTAGAAAACACATTCTCAGAGACTCCCTTAAGTGTACGCCCCTGGCTGATATCGAACCAAACACAACGGAAGTGTTCCGGAGGATTGGAGGAAGGCAGATGTGGTTCCTATATTCAAAAAGGGTTCAAAATCCTTGCCTGGAAATTATAGACCTGTGAGCTTAACTTCTGTGGCTGGTAAAATATTTGAAAGGTTATTAAGGGATTATATTCAAGAATTCCTTGAGAAGAACATGGTTATCAGCACAAATCAGAACGGTTTTATGAAGCACAGGTCGTGTCAAACTAACTTGATTGCATTCTACGAAGAAGTAAGTAGAAGTATAGATCAGGGTATTGCAGTGGATGTGATCTATTTGGACTTTGCCAAGGCATTTGATACAGTTCCACACAGAAGATTAGTGTTCAAACTCAAGGAAATCGGTCTAGATGAAAATGCTTGTTCTTGGGTAGAACATTGGCTTAAAAACAGAGTACAAAGAGTTGTCGTTAATGGTAAATTTTCAAGCTGGACAGAGGTGGCAAGTGGTGTCCCTCAGGGGTCTGTTCTGGGACCCCTTCTATTTAACATGTTTATAAATGATCTTAAAGACAGCATTGAAAGTCATGTTTCAGTGTTTGCAGATGACACAAAACTTTGTAAAATAATACATTGTGAGCAAGATATTACTTTGCTGCAGAGGGATTTAGATAGACTGGAGGACTGGGCACTCAAATGGCAGATTAAATTTAATGTTGAAAAATGCAAAGTTATGCACTTCGGCGTAAAGAATACACAAGCAACGTATACCCTTAATGGAAGCGAATTAGGGATAACAACACACGAAAAGGACTTAGGAATTGTTATAGACAACAAACTATGCAACAATGTGCAATGTCAATCGGCAGTGGCCAAGGCCAGTAGGGTATTGTCATGCATGAAAAAGGGCATTCATTCTCGGGACGAGAATATCATTTTGCCTCTTTATAAATCACTGGTAAGACCACACATTGAATATGCTGTGCAATTTTGGGCACCTGTTCTAAAGAAGGATATTATGGCACTAGAAAAAGTGCAGAGGCGGGCTACAAAATTAATAAAAGGAATGGAACATATCAGCTATGAAGAAAGGTTAACAAATTTAAACCTATATAGTTTAGAAAAACGTCACCTGAGAGGGGATATGATAACATTATACAAATATATTCGAGGCCAATACAAACCATTGTGTGGAAATCTATTCACAAACCGGACTTTACATAGGACACGAGGTCATGCGTTTAGACTAGAAGAAAGAAGATTTTGTCTAAGGCAAAGGGAAGGTTTTTTTTACTGTAAGAACAATCAGGATGTGGAATTCTCTGCCTGAAGAAGTGGTTTTATCAGAGTCCATACAGATGTTCAAACAGCTACTAGATGCATACTTGCAAAAACAGAATATTCAAGGATATAATCTTTCAATGTAGGGTAATAACTGCTTGATCCAAGGATAAATCTGACTGCCATTCTGGGGTCAAGAAGGAATTTTTTTCCTAGCTTGTAGCAAAATTGGAAGTGCTTCAAACTGGGTTTTTTTTGCCTTCTTTTGGATCAACAGCAAAAACATATGTGAGGAAGGCTGAACTTGATGGACGCAAGTCTCTTTTCAGCTATGTAACTATGTAACTATGTAACAACAACACCACCCGGACACACACCCGACTATTAAAGCTACACTCCAGGTGTGGCACAAACTTTCAAGGTCAACAAAGATCACACCCCACCACTTCCCCTCTACCCCCTCACACATACCATGAAGGCAAAGTGCTGCAACTAAAAGATATGATCGATGACAACAAATTGAAAAGCCTCTCCCAAATCATACCCAACGCTGCTCCCACAGGCAACCAACAACTGCACTACAATCAAATAATACACTTCATCTAAAGTCTAGACCTCCTACCAAAAGGAATGTGAACCTAACCTCCTTTGAACAACTGTGTACTACCCATACACTCACAAAAAAGATTCTATCCACCATGTATAAATTAATTAGAGAGGCACAAGACTCAGAATTACCACACTGTACTATGAAATGGGCAGAAGAACTAAAGATAGACATCACACAACAAGAAGGGCGGTCTATCCTTCAGATAGCTCACAAATCATCATCCTCTGTCATAGCTCAAGAAAGCAACTATAAGCGCATCACTCGTTGGCATTATATGCCAGCAAAAATACAAAAAATACACAACACGACCACAGATAAATGTTGGAGATGCCAACGCACGGGTGCTCACCATTCTCATATATGGTGGCAATGCCCATCTTTAGCTAAATACTGGATGAGAATTCATGCCCTCATCCAAATAATCACCAACAGTAAAATTCCATTTACTCCACAACACTATATTTTCCTAATGCCCCCTCAAGGCTTATGAAGAGACAATACAATTATTTTTAACCACTTAGTTTCAGCAGCCACACAACTGATACCCAATTACTGGAAACAAATATAGATCTCATCCATTAGAGAGTGGATAGGAAGAGTAGAGGACATTAAACAAATGGAAGAAATTCCGTATGCCAGAAACAGGAATATCCAGGTCTTTTCCAAAATATGGGCACCCTGGGTAAATTTCTTAAATTCAGACACAAACCACGAATACTAATCCAGATCCTTCTCAGACCGTTCCAGTTTGACATAACTCACCAACTGTTCTCGATTACCCTTGTTCCAACGGAACCACTTGTTTCACAAGGTAGAAACCATAATATAAGTACTATCTAACTTCCTAGTATCTACTTTGACTAACTCATACCTCTGCTATACCAAACTATGCACAGCTTACACATTTATAAATTATGTATAATTTAACAATGCCATGTGACTACTTTGTACCTCTACATTGCTCTTTATCCATATTGTATTCACGTGACAATTTTGAAAAGGTTTCATAATCTCTCAAAACAGGAACAAACTCGCCCCTGTATGGGCACTTTCTACATCCTGGAAGACCCATAATAGCAGGAATGGGAACTCTCACAGAACAGATCTCAGGACTGGTAGAAAATACCCTAAAACCTCTAGTCACCAACAGCTTCATAAAAGACAACCAACTTCCTCGACAAACTCAGCCAAATCACCAATCTCCCTGCTAAGACCATCCTTGTAACCATGGATGTGGAATCTCTGTACAGCAACATTGCACATACAGATGGCATCAATGCTTGCTTCCATTTCCTCTCTTATGCCGACAACCATAAATACAGCCCCCGAATTATCACAGAACTGGCACTATTCATCCTCACACATAATTATTTCAGTTTTAACAATGAGGTTTATCTACAAACCATGGGCACTGCTATGGGCAATAATTGTCTTGGAGTAGATATGGGCACCCCAATATGATCTGTTTATGGCAGATCTTTAACAGCAATTCCTAGAAATACAGCACACCAAAACATACAAATATTATTGCTATATCGATGATATCTTCATAATTTTAACTGAAACCAAAGAAAAACTGATACAGTTCCATGACCTTGAACACATTCCATCCATCAAAGTAAAAATTGAATATTCCACTGAATCTGGGAATTTTCTGGACACCACTGTGACATGTAACAATGGCACAATCCTACAACCAATGTTAACAGAAGATAAGGCTCTGAAAAACATTCTCTGAAACACCCATTTTGGCCTTCAGACAACCAAACCTCCAACAAAAATTAATCAACAGGAAGCTGCCCACTGATGGGAAGAATAAAGAAAACAGGACCAGTCAATGCAAAAACATCGCTGCAAACTGTGTCAGCACATTTGCACAGGCAACACAGCCACACTCCACAATAAAACCTACATAATTAAAGGATCATACTTCTGCACATCCAGCAATGTGGTATACATGATTCAATGCACCAAATACCACCTAGGATGCTACATTGGGGAAACCACCAAGCAATTCAATGGCAGAATGAATATGCACAGACACTCTATTTAACACCACAAAGTATAATCGTATTGTACTCCTGTGGGACACCACTTTACCCAGCCTGGCCACTCAATAAAGGACCAGAAAAAAAAAAAAATCAAAGTGCTGAAAGGGGTTTTTCAAAATATCAAATTGTTTAAAAGCAAGAATAGAGGACTAACTACTGATTTGGGTTTCCTGTCCCACTACCAACACTTTACATGAACACTTCCCCCACATTATCTTACTGTTCTGTCATATGTATCAACACTTTAAAACACATTCCAATATGTTTATTCTATCAATATGCAAAGTACTATGTATAGACCTATGCTTATATATGTGACTGTTCACTTATATTTCTGTGTGAGTTCATGTATGTATGTGTATGTATAGGTATAGGTTTTCATGTGTTTAGGTGTTTGCATAAAAATATATACCGGTAATATATTGTAGCAGGCTGGCCGGGTCTTGGGTCATAAACAACAGAAACAGTTCTTTCTTCCAATATGAGGAAAGCGTTATTAGGAAGCAGGCCCCAATTGAGCCACAGCAAAATCAAAATAAACTCCTACTTCACACTGGAGACTAACTAACATAGAGTATCATTTCTATGCTACTGGGCCCAGTAGTTTATCAAATAAAAATAAAGGCTTGCAAAATACCTTTTTGTTCCCACACAGTTTCAGCAGTCTTTTTGACTCATAGTCTCTCTGTCTCTCTGTCTCTCTGTCTCTCTGTCTCTCTGTCTCTCTGTCTCTCTGTCTCTCTGTCTCTCTGTCTCTCTGTCTCTCTGTCTCTCTGTCTCTCTGTCTCTCTGTCTCTCTGTCTCTCTGTCTCTCTGTCTCTCTGTCTCTCTGTCTCCGCCCCAGCTCTTCACAGGAGAGACTGATTTCCCTCTGCATAGGGTTTATGTAGCTCCCTAATTGATGTACTAGAGCAACCTGATTTTTAACCCCCTCTAGTCAGGGAACACTGAAAGTGCCATTCTGGGGCTAATATAGAAGTGTTCCCTCACACTACCAATATATATATATATACACATGTGTGTGTATGTATTAAGTGTACCATCTTCTGCACTGTCTGCTTGGTTTTGTGTATTTTTTTTCTCCCTCTCCCCCCTTACTCTGATCTTCAGAAAGATATTTATGACCCTCTGCAAGAATGTTGTCTATTTTCTATTAAACCTGTGTCATAACCAGGGCTCGAGTCCTGCAGGAAGGCGTGGGAACGGCGTTCCTGCACTTTTTTTAGAGCAGGAACGCCGTTCCCGTTTGTGGTCCTGCAGGCACTCAGGGGGCGGCAAAAAATGCCGCCCCCAAATGCCCCTGTGTTCCCCCTGTCATGGGGGGCCCAGGAGGTGGCCTAATGGCCACCTGAAGGACCCCCCCGGCCGGATCTTGTCTCGCTGTCAGACACGGCGAGGGAGCTGCGTTCTCTCTGCTCCCTCTCGCCGCGCGCCATTTGCTGATGCTGGGACCCGGAATATGACGTAATTTCCGGCTCCCGGCATCAGTAGACAGCCCGCGCGGCGAGAGGGAGCAGAGAGAACACAGCTCCCTCGCCGCATCTGACAGCGAGACAAGAGCCGGCCGCACTGAAGCCCCACTGGACCCCAGGGACAGGTCCACGCCAGCTCTCCAGGTTAGTATATGTGTGTGTGTTGTGTGTCTGGGAGTGTATGTGTGTGTATGTGTCTGTGAGTGTGTGTGTCTGTGAGTGTATGTATGTGTATGTGTCTGGAAGTGTGTGTGTGTGTCTGTGAGTGTATGTGTTTGGGAGTGTGTGTGTCTGGGAGTGTATGTGTGTGTGTGTATGTGTCTGGGAGTGTGTGTATGTGTGTGTCTGTGAGTGAGTGTGTGTGTCTGTGAGTGTATGTATGTGTATTTGTGTGTCTGAGTGTATGTGTGTGTTGGTGTCTGTGTGTGTGTCTGTGAGTGTGTGTGTATGTGTCTGGGAGTGTGTGTGTCTGGGAGTGTGTGTTTATGTGTCTGGGAGTGTGTGTGTGTCTGGGAGTGTGTGTGTGTCTGTGAGAGTATGTGTGTCTATCTGTGAATTTGTGTGTGTGTGTCTTTGTGTGTGTGTGTCTGTGTCTGTGTGTCTTTGTGTGTCTGTGAGTGTACGTGTGTGTCTGTAAGTGTATGTGTGCACCTGAGTGTGTGTGTACGCGTTTGTCACGACTACTAGTGTGGTCCAGCACGCAGAAACTATGTAAACATATACATAAACAAGGAAAGGAAAATAAAAGGACAGAGCGTAAACCGGACCTCAGAATGGCCGGACTAATACGCTAGAGACAGAGAATGATCAAAGGGAAAGCCGAGGTCAAGGAAGCCAGAAAATACACAATACCGTATGTAACGGATCACCTGGCACCCCGACTGGGTACCTCCGTTAATGGATGCTCCTAGCGCTTCCAGAGGACTCCAAGCACTCCACCAGACACCATAAGCACCGCAGGCTGCAGCTATCTCCCTTCAGAACGAAGCAGGAACAAGCTCTTACAAGAGCTCAGTGATTATAGCAAGGGAATATGCCTAGCATAGCAATCCCTTGTAGCAGATTCCCCCAATAAGAGACAGGACTCAAGTTGAGGGTAAAAAAAGAACTCTCTGGCTGCTAGCTTGCAGACCTTTTTATTAGGTGCTCCCATGAAGGGGAGGGACACACACAGTCCAATTGCCATGGAGCTAAAGTCTTTCCCATAGTCTTTCATTATATGAATAGGCTCCATGGTATGGCTATCTGGGGTATCACATTCCCATAAAGTCTGGTCCATAGTCCAAAGGCAAGAGGCGGGCAATCAGCCCCCTCCAAGGACACGTGGCGAGGTCGGTTTCGCCACACTTCTCCCCTTTACCCCCAAGACTAACAGGGTACTTGACCTCCTGCCGGTCAGTGCCCTTGTTAGTCCAGCAGCCCACCCACAAGACAGAAACAGCAGAGCAGCCCACCCACAATAAACAGTTACTACACCTGGGTGAGGGAGAATCTTGTCCAGGTTCAGGTGCCTCACCACGGCTGTGTGGGGGACTGGTAGGCTGCCTTGGTAGGTTGCTGAGGGGGCAGAGACCAGCGGTACTCTGTCCTGTTGCCAGCACTACCACGGGAGTAGTCTGGTTGGAGCCTGGTTGCTGGAGACCGACTGTCTCCCCTTTAAATACACCGCTCTGCTGCTGGAGACCGACTGTCTCCCCTTGAGTTACACCGCTCTGCTGCTGGAGACCGACTGCCTCCCCTTGAGTTACACAGCTCTGCTGCTGGAGACCGACTGTCTCCCCTTTAGTTACACAGCTCTGCTGCTGGAGACAGACTGTCTCCCCTTTAAATACACCGCTCTGCTGCTGGAGACCGACTGTCTCCCCTTGAGTTACACCGCTCTGCTGCTGGAGACCGACTGTCTCCCCTTGAGTTACACAACTCTGCTGCTGGAGACCGACTGTCTCCCCTTTAGTTACACAGCTCTGCTGCTGGAGACAGACTGTCTCCCCTTTGGCTAAACAGCCTTGTTGTGGGGGGGCAGGACCGACCGTCCCTACCCCCTGTGCTGGAAGTGCAGAGACCACGGTCCCATCTGCACAGGTGTGGGGCTTACAGTCTCCCCCTGGTACATTAAGCTGCCGCTGGGGAGAGCGGGTAACAAACTCCTCTCCCTTACACACTTTCAGCCGCTGGGGAGCAGGGCTGACCCTCTGTACTCCCTGTAGGCAGGGCGCAGAGACCACGGTCCCATCTGCGCTGGTGAGGGGCTTACTGTCTCCCCTTGGTGAGCTGTGCTGCCGCTGGTGAGAGGGAATAACAAACTCCTCTCCCTTACACACCTTCAGCCGCTGGGGAGAGGGGATAACAGGCTCCTCTCCCTGCACCGTAGACTGCCGCTGGGGAGCAAGAACGGCACCTTCAGCTCCCTGTAACGCACACTGCCGCTGGGGATCTGGGCCGACTGCCCAGCATCCCTGTAGGGCCGGTAGAGAGACCGCAGTCCCATCTCCACCTGCCATTTGTGGGTCTTCCCAGGACCAATCCGTGAGGCCCCTCAACATTTGTGAGTAAGGGCCACCTGCTTCCCCACCTGGCAACTCTGGCTGCTGCTGGGGATCTGGGCCGGCTGCCCAGCATCCCGGTGGGCCCGGTGGAGAGACCTTGGTCCCATCTCTACCTGCCTGTTGTGGTTCCTCACAGGACCAGTCTATGAGGACCCCCACTTCGGGTTCCTCCCGCCGCCTCAGGGAAAGACGGCTAACCTCCCCGGATGCAGCCTCTACTCGGCTGCTGTAACGCTCCTGCTGCTGAGCATACTTCCTCTCTTTCGCCAGCCGGAATTCTCGGTCCAGCCTTGTGTTTCGCTCGGCCATGACCTAGTTCCAGATCACCCGGCGTGTCTCCATGGGTATATCATCCCCATACTCGGCCACTCGCTGCCTCACCCCGGCCAGCCAATCATCTCCAGAGCCAGAACCTTCCATACTTGTCTTTAGATTTTAGTTTCTCCTATTTTTAAATACTGTGTTTCCCATCATTTAAAGGACCAGTTCTGGAATACCTGGGGACTTAGAGAAGATTTCCTGGCTTCGGTTAAGGTGTTTTTTCACTCTTTCTTCCTTCCTCCCAGCTCTGACTGATCGGACCTTGGAAAGCACGCTCGCGCTTGCGCAATGCGCTTGTCTCTTTTTGGCGCCAGTATGCCGTTTAGATAGGTCGCGAGGTTGCGGCCGCCTTCTTTGCTGTGGGCAAAGTCCGAGATTACAGGTAAAATTCGGAAAGTTGCCAGGAATAAGGTAAGTGTTCAGCGGGTATTATTTAAAGGACCCTGAAGCTGGGAGGACGTGTGGGTGGAACCTGTACTTGTGCAGTTTCAGTTTGTATCAAGATAAGAAGCTGGATTCTTGTGCTAGGATCTTTTATCCTTTGCCACAGGTTGGTGTGTTTCTTATATATTCCTTTTTGATATTCAAGTTTGTTCAATTGAGATTTATCCAATTCTTAATTATAGTTGCCCATTATGAGCTCTCCTACTAGGGACCCCTTACCCTGTTCTGAACAATCCAGATGAGTAGGGGTCCATTTATTCCTTATAGATTACTTTTATTCTCCCTCTGCTAAAACTGTCCTTTTGTTGCTTTTAGTAATGGAGAACAGTCTGTGTCATCTCCCCCATGGAAGAGAAGAAAGAAGACAGACTCCTGTGCAAGGTGTGAGGGAAAGGCAATGGAAGGCAAACATCTGTGCTTAAATTGTTTGCAGAAGGTGGCCGCCCCTTCATCCTTGAAGCCCACTCAGTCACCGGAGATTCTGGCTTGGATCAGAAAGGAGGTGGCACAGGGCATCTTAAGGGCCATGGAGGGAAGTAAGCGGTCAGTGAAAAGGCCTAGACAGAGGCAAGTGTCCTCAGAGTCATCAGCCTCAGAATTCCAGGATCCATCTGAAGAATTTCAGGTTCTCAATGTTTGTTCTAGTGAATACGAAGAAGAGATCTTTTCAGAATCTCTAGATACTAAGACGGTGTATAAGCTTATCCTCATGGTAAGAAAGACCCTTGACTTACCGGAAGAAATTCCTATGACTGACAGTTCCGATTTTGAGGACCTCAGAAAACAGAAACTTTCCTTTCCTCTTCATAGGGCTATTAAGGAGTTGGTTACTGCAGAATGGGAAAAATCTGACAGTAAGGTTCCTTTTCAGGGTAGGCTATCCATGCTTTACCCTTTGGAGGAAGAAACCTCCGAGAGATGGACGACACCTCCCAAGGTTAATGCTACCATCTCCAAGGTAGCCAGGAAAACTAGTTTGCTGGATAGTTCCGCTTCCTTGCGTGAACCGATGGATAAGAAATTGGATTCTGACCTATCCAAGATATATTCGGCAGCTGGAACTGGATGCCATCCAGCCGTCTGCCTTATGGCAGTGTCCAGGGCCATGAAAAGTTGGGTGAAGGACATGGATACAGATGTGGAGAGAGGAATGAAGAGAACAGACCTCAGAGATGCTATTTGGGATCTTCGGGTAGCGACTGAGTTTGTCACACAAGCATCCCTAGATATCACCAGGATCTTCTCCCGGACCATGACTCTTTCAGTGGCAGCAAGGAGAGCTATATGGTTGCGTTATTGGGGTGCAAATTCCTCCTCCAGGGCCAATTTATGTTCCATACCTTCTAAAGGTGAGCTTCTATTTGGGAAAACTCTGGAGGATTCCATTAAAAAAGCAGCGGAAGGTCGTAAAGTCTTTTTACCCCAGGATAAAAGAACAAGGAGACCGGGCTCCTCTTGGTCGGAGAAGCGACCTCCTAGGGATCAGTACTTTCGGGATACTCGTAGCAACCGTACGGGTAGAGAGTACAATCGTAGTAATGATGTTTCACACTCCTCCCGTGGTAGGAATCCTTCCTTTCGTGCTGGAGGTAAGAACTTCTGACAATCCGTTGGAGGTTGGAGCTCAGCTTTCTGTCTTCAAGAAAGTTTGGACACAAGACATACAAGATTCCTGGGTCAGAGCAATAATTCAAAGAGGTTACAAGTTAGAATTCCTCAGAAGACCCAGAGGCAATTTCTTCATACCCACACGTCTGCCCAAGGACAAAGACAGAATCAAGGCTCTGGAAAAATATGTGCAGAATCTCATGTCCCAGAGGGTTATCATTTCAGTTCCAGAAGAAGAACGATTCCAGGGACAATACTCACCTCTCTTCTTGGTTCAGAAAGACAAGAACAAGTGGAGACCTATTCTAGACCTGCGGAGAATCAACAGGAGTTTACTTATCAGATCCTTCAAGATGGAGTCCATAAGATCCATCTCCCCGGCAATCCGGAAGGCAGATTGGCTCATATCAATCGACTTAAGGGACGCCTATTATCACGTCCCAATAGCCAAGGAACATCATTGTTTTCTCTGATTTGCAATAGGAGAAAATCATTTCCAATTCCGAGCACTTCCATTTGGCCTGAGCACAGCACCCAGAACCTTCTCAAAGATACTGATCATACTTATACAGGGAGTGCAGAATTATTAGGCAAGCTGTATTTTTGAGGATTAATTTTATTATTGAACAACAACCATGTTCTCAATGAACCCAAAAAACTCATTAATATCAAAGCTGAATATTTTTGGAAGTAGTTTTTAGTTTGTTTTTAGTTATAGCTATTTTAGGGGGATATCTGTGTGTGCAGGTGACTATTACTGTGCATAATTATTAGGCAACTTAACAAAAAACAAATATATACCCATTTAAATTATTTATTTTTACCAGTGAAACCAATATAACATCTCAACATTCACAAATATACATTTCTGACATTCAAAAACATAACAAAAACAAATCAGTGACCAATATAGCCACCTTTCTTTGCAAGGACACTCAAAAGCCTGCCATCCATGGATTATGTCAGTGTTTTGATCTGTTCACCATCAACATTGCGTGCAGCAGCAACCACAGCCTCCCAGACACTGTTCAGAGAGGTGTACTGTTTTCCCTCCTTGTAAATCTCACATTTGATGATGGACCACAGGTTCTCAATGGGGTTCAGATCAGGTGAACAAGGAGGCCATGTCATTAGATTTTCTTCTTTTATACCCTTTCTTGCCAGCCACGCTGTGGAGTACTTGGACGCGTGTGATGTCCTGCATGAAAATCATGTTTTTCTTGAAGGATGCAGACTTCTTCCTGTACCACTGCTTGAAGAAGGTGTCTTCCAGAAACTGGCAGTAGGACTGGGAGTTGAGCTTGACTCCATCCTCAATCCTCATCTTTGATGATACCAGCCCATACCAGTACTCCACCTCCACCTTGCTGGCGTCTGAGTCGGACTGGAGCTCTCTGCCCTTTACCAATCCAGCCACGGGCCCATCCATCTGGCCCATCAAGACTCACTCTCATTTCATCAGTCCATAAAACCTTAGAAAAATCAGTCTTGAGATATTTCTTGGCCCAGTCTTGACGTTTCAGCTTGTGTGTCTTGTTCAGTGGTGGTCGTCTTTCAGCCTTTCTTACCTTGGCCATGTCTCTGAGTATTGCACACCTTGTGCTTTTGGGCACTCCAGTGATGTTGCAGCTCTGAAATATGACCAAACTGGTGGCAAGTGGCATCTTGGCAGCTGCACGCTTGACTTTTCTCAGTTCATGGGCAGTTATTTTGCACCTTGGTTTCTCCACACGCTTCTTGCGACCCTGTTGACTATTTTGAATGAAACGCTTGATTGTTCGATGATCACGCTTCAGAAGCTTTGCAATTTTAAGAGTGCTGCATCCCTCTGCAAGATATCTCACTATTTTTGACTTTTCTGAGCCTGTCAAGTCCTTCTTTTGACCCATTTTGCCAAAGGAAAGGAAGTTGCCTAATAATTATGCACACCTGATATAGGGTGTTGATGTCATTAGACCACACCCCTTCTCATTACAGAGATGCACATCACCTAATATGCTTAATTGGTAGTAGGCTTTCGAGCCTATACAGAATGGAGTAAGACAACATGCATAAAGAGGATGATGTGGTCAAAATACTCATTTGCCTAATAATTCTGCACTCCCTGTAGAAAGAATGACGATTCAGGTAATCTCTCTATTTCATTACCTGGGCGATCTACTGTTGGTAGCCCCAAACGTCCAGGTGGCTATACTACACGGAGCTTTGGTGCTAGCAGAACTCCTACGATTCGACTGGTTGGTGACTCTGCAGAAAAGCAGCCTCATTCCATCCCAAAAGATTAAGTTTCTAGGTGCAGACTTCGACACTCTCCAGAACTCTATCTCCCTGTCACAGGACAGGATACAGAGGATTTGAAGCTTCATCTCCAGGGTTTTACGTCTTTGTATTATAACTGCAAGGAGATACACGCAGCTTCTGGGCAATCTGACATCTTCTCTAGGACTAGTCAGGTGGGCCCAATGGCATCTCAGAGTTCCTCAGAAGTCATTCCTGAGTCAATTCAACAGACAGGTTATGAACTGGAATCAACCCTTGAAGATCTCTCCTTTGGTAAAGATTCACCAGTCCTGGTGGCTAAAGAAGGAGAATATGGAAAGAGGATTCCCATTGGTAGAACCCAATTGGGTACTATTAACGACAGATTCCAGTGCTCATGGTTAGGGAGCCCACTGTCGGGACCAGGTGACACAAGGACGATGGAACAGGCAAGAGTCAGTACTTCCGGGCAATGTCTTAGAACTACGTGCCATCCACAGAGCTCTCATACATTTCAGGAGGATCCGGAAGAACAGGTGGATTCGAGTCCAGTCCGACAACCAGGCAGCTGCTTTTTTCAGATGTCTCTCATCAAGGCAGGACTCACAGCCATCTATTGATGAGGGAACTAAAGCCCATCATGAGTTGGTGTCAAAAGAATATTCAGGGCTTATCTGCAGTGCACCAGGGGTTCAGAATACCATGGCAGACTACCTGAGTCGTGTGACAATAGACAGGAGCGAGTGGCGTTTAAGCCCCAAGATATTCCAGGAGCTGTCTTTAATTGGGGAACTCCACAGATAGACCTCATGGCAACGGCCCAGAACACCCAGGTCGAAGCCTTCTTCTCAAGACTGGTCGATCACAGAGCCAGGGGTCAGGATGCTCTATCCCAACCATGGAGGTTCACACTGGCCTATGTGTTCCCTCCTATACCCCTCATTTACGCAACTCTGAAGAAGATTCAGAAGGAGAAGGTGGAGGTCATTTATCCTCCCATTTTGGCCCCGTCGGCCCTGGTTCCCTATGGCAAGACCGATGAGTCGGGAACCTCCGAGGGTACTCCCAGTCCAGGCAGATTTACTGTCCCAAGGACCTCTTCTACACCCGAACCCTCTACCTCTCAAGTTGAGGGCTTGGAGATCGAGCGGGAAGCTTTGATGAGTGCTGGCATGCCTGACTCAGTCATCCGAACACTCCTTAGATCACGTAAGATCTCTACTTCCTCCGTATATTCTAAAACTTGGCACGCTTTTGTCTGCTGGGCACTGGAACAGCATGTGGGCATTAACCCTCCTGCCTTATCTTCCGTGCTCTGTTTCCTTCAAGCAGGCCTTGATAGAGGCCTGAGCTACAACTCTCTGAAGGTCCATGTATTAACTCTATCCGCTTTGACCGGCACCCGATGGGCTCTAGAACCATTGGTCATCTGTTTTCTTAAAGCAGTGATGAAGATACGGCCTCCTCTTAAGGTATTTCTGCCGGCATGGGACCTACCTCCGGTCTTGAAGGCCATGACTAGGTCACACTTTACCAGGCTCCATTGATGGTATTGACTCAAAAAGTGGTCCTATTAGTGGCAGTTACATCTGCACGAAGGATACTACAGGACAAGTTGGTCCTCAGACCAGTTCCGGAGTTTCTACCAAAGGTGGTATCCAAGTACCACTTAAATCAGGAGATTGTTCTGCCACCCTTCTGTCCAAATCCCTCTTCTCCTGAGGAGGAGAATTGGCACACCCTGGATGTGGTTCGAGCTTTATCTCTCTATATTGAAAAAAAAACAGGTCTAATAAACAGGTCTAATAAATAAACTAATACAAGTAAATTTTTATACATATGAAGTCCTGGGAGTGCTACCTTACACTATATATATATATATATATATATATATATATATATATATATATATATCAAATGGAAAATAGGGCTGCACTCACAGTCATCTTATAATATATTTCTTCCTCAAATCAAGAGGTCCAGTGTGATCGATGTTTTTGTCGACTGCCGGGACTTTCATCAGGAGCAGATTAACAGTATAACATAAAACATACATAATAATAAGAACAATAGTGAGAATCAAACTTACTACAGTTGTATTCAGTGCGAAACGCGGCCTCCGTGTGTGCTTAGTGCACATGCATGTATGTTACTCCACCCCAACGCAATGACGTGGTGCATCCGACATGACGTGTGTTTACTCTTGTCATGACGACACAGCTTCGCTGTTATAAAAGTAATGTCAATATAAGGACAAGAGCTGTCACCTGTGCCTGAGATAAATAGTGAGGATATTAAATGGAGCAGCTGCTAAAATAAGTGACTAATTATGAAATGTGCTGTTGTGATGAATTAAAGTGCTAATAATAATAAAAGTGCATGCTATGGTAAAAAGTGCATAATTGAATTAAAGTGAATGATGAATTTTAAAGTGCACTAAATTCTTAAAGTGCTACGAACTATTAAAATGCATTTTAGTATAAAGTGCATATATTAGAAACATAGAAACATAGAATGTGACGGCAACCATTCAGCCCATCTAGTCTGCCCAATTTTCTAAATACTTTCATTAGTCCCTGGCCTTATCTTATAGTTACGATATCCTTATGCCTATCCCACGCATGCTTAAACTCCTTTACTGTGTTAACCTCTACCACTTCAGCTGGAAGGCTATTCCATGCATTCACTACCCTTTCAGTAAAGTAATACTTCCTGATATTATTTTTAAACCTTTGTCCCTCTAATTTAAGACTATGTCCTCTTATTGTGGTAGTTTTTCTTCTTTTAAATATAGTCTCCTCCTTTACTGTGTTGATTCCCTTTATGTATTTAAATGTTTCTATCATATCCCCCCTGTCTCATCTTTCCTCCAAGCTATACATGTTAAGATCCTTTAACCTTTCCCGGTAAGTTTTATCCTGCAATCCATGAACCAGTTTAGTAGCCCTTCTCTGAACTCTCTCTAAGGTATCAATATCCTTCTGAAGATACGGTCTCCAGTACTGCGTACAATACTCTAAGTGAGGTCTCACCAGTGTTCTGTACAATGGCATGAGCACATCCCTCTTTCTGCTGCTAATACCTCTCCCTATACAACCAAGCATTCTGCTAGCATTTCCTGCTGCTCTATTACATTGTCTGCCTACCTTTAAGTCATCAGAAATAATCACCCCTAAATCTCTTTCTTCAGATGTTGAGGTTAGGACTCTCTCAAATATTCTGTACTCTGCCCTTGGGTTTTTACGTCCAAGATGCATTATCTTGCACTTATCCACATTAGATGTCAGTTGCCACAACTCTGACCATTTTTCAAGTTTACCTAAATCATTATCCATTTGACTTATCCCTCCTGGAACATCAACCCTGTTACATATCTTAGTATCATCAGCAAAAAGACATTCCTTACCATCAAGACCTTCTGCAATATCACTAATACAAATATTAAAGAGAATGGGTCCAAGTACAGATCCCTGAGGTACCCCACTGGTGACAAGCCCAAGCTTCGAATATACTCCATTGACTACAACCCTCTGTTGCCTGTCACTCAGCCACTGCCTTACCCATTCAACAATATTGGAATCCAAACTTAAATATTGCAGTTTATTGATAAGCCTTCTATGTGCAACAGTGTCAAAAGCCTTACTGAAATCTAGGTAAGCAATGTCTACTGCAACACCCTGATCTATAATTTTAGTTATCCAATCAAAAAAATCAATAAGATTAGTTTGGCATGATCTCCCTGAAGTAAACCCATGTTGTCTCTGATCTTGAAATCCATGTGTTTTTAGATGTACAACAATCCTATCTTTTAACATGGTTTCCATAATTTTCCCCACTACTGAAGTAAGGCTTACTGG
The DNA here is from genome assembly GCF_036172605.1 of Pelobates fuscus. Taxonomy (NCBI): domain Eukaryota; kingdom Metazoa; phylum Chordata; class Amphibia; order Anura; family Pelobatidae; genus Pelobates; species Pelobates fuscus. The sequence goes on along the minus strand of NC_086318.1, from coordinate 280,527,760 downwards.
CCTATAGTTGCCCGACTCCTCCCTATTACCTTTTTTGTGACTGGGCACAACATTCACCAACTTCCAATCTTCTGGGACTACTCCTGTTATCAATGATTGGTTAAATAAATCTGGTAATGGTTTTGCTAGTACACCACTAAGCTCTTTTTTTTTTTTTTTAATTCTTTATTTTTGTAGTGCACAACAGGAGTAACATACAGGCGAGAGGTACCCCGACGGCAGTCCTCAGGCACACGTATAACATTTAAAACACTGGGGTGAACCGTAATGCATGCACATTTTTTTTTTTTTGCTGAATCAGAACCGTTAAAGCGAGGGGTGTAAGCCAAATAATGATAAGCAAGAGTAAAAGTCACTGTATTCTGTTGGTTAGTAGTAGGTAAGCGGGCAGGGTAGTGTCCAAAGGTTTAGAGGCGTATGATGAAGTCTCTGTTTATGCGCAGGTAGATGTCGTCTAGTGGTGAGTGTGTGCGAGGTAAGGTAGGAGAGCTATATGCCTTTTCCGTCCCTTTAACAGTTATGGGTTACTCTAGGGAGTACGATATGCCTTGGAGCAATATGTAATCAATGTAAGGCACCGTAAACCTATCCGTTAATGCGGGAGGCTGTCTGGGTCTAGGCTTGACTTAGCGGTAACCATAGGGGATATAACTTGAGTGAGGGTGTCTGGACCTACTGGCAGCGTGTAAACTTCTGTTAGGCACATATTCTGTTGCAGGGTATCAACAGGTGGAGCATGACCCTGTTTAAAGGGGCGCATAGCTCAGCGTGTCCCTTCCGTGCTAGCACTCCGTGTCTCCCCTCTATAGTTAATCTGGCATGTGTGCTATATGGCATTTACCTTTCACTATGTGTTCTCGTTCGTGATATGTGTGGTATGAGATTATGGGGTGTTAGGCCCCGATCTCTCTGTTGGGGTGGGTGCAATCCGCCTTGTCCCGGGAAAACATGAGGTGCTTAGCCTGTGGTACCCTATCAATTAGCAGTGTAAGACCCAATGAGGGGTTGCTTACCCAGTCTTCCTTTTCCCTCTTGGCTAGTGGGATATATGCACGGCGCGCAGGTGTGTTAGTCTGTCAAAATTCTAAGGCTGGTCGCCGCGAACTGGCTGGTTAAGGTAGAGGGCATAGCTAGGGAGGGCCGGTTGGACTTGTGAAGTACAGATATATATATAGGATTACAGCGATGCAGGTTACAAGCCGGTTAAAAGATAGTGCCTCGTCAGTATCACAGCTCGAGAGAGGAGATCACAGGTTGTATCAGTGGCCAGTATGATCTCGTCTCCCGTGATGTGGTTTATATAAAACGAACCAAACTAGTATAGAGAAACATACATATAAAGAAACATAAGGGTTAGTCATAACTTAAGTTGTAGTAGACTCATTTGTTAAGCAAGCAATATAACATTCGTCTTGGGCAGCGGCTTAGGTAACAATGCCGTAAACAGATGTGAAAGGCTACCGCTACTTTTATGAGCGATGGTGTCTTAGTTCGTGGTAGTAAAGCCGGAAAGCCAACAAGTGTGCTGTCATAATATGGGACAATTTGTAATATACCCTTCTAGACGATGTATTCTCTAACGCCCGGTGGTCCCGGTGCAGCGTGCACGAGGTGCGTGCGGCTGGGCCCGGCCTCAAAGTGTCCCATAGTCTCTACGTCGTGACTGTGGCATAGGCCTCTGGAGTGGAGCTCTGGGGGACAAACGGAGTGCTCCAGTCCGGATCCCAGGTATGGGTGCGGTTGGGGGAGCCGGCGTTGGTATTGCTCGCGTTGGCTGGCTCCGCCGGTGTCAGCAGCTCTTGGGGTAGGTTTAGCAGTCGGAGGAAGGCCGGTGCGTCCCGTATATCCTGGATGCTGTGTGTGGTCGTCCCTGTTGTGACCGATAGAGTCCTGGGAGGTCGCTACCTATAGTCCAATTTATGGGTCCGGAGGAGTAAGGTGAGAGGTCTAAGCGTTCTGCGCCATGCCAAGGTGCTGCTGGAGAGATCCGGGTACAGTGAGAGCTCCATGTTCTCAAATCTGAGGGGAGTCTTGCCTCGGAGGGCTGAGAGTATCGCTGCTTTGTGTCCGCTGTTACGGAGGTTCAGTATGACATCCCTAGTAGCATTGTTTCGTGCGTTTGAGGATTTAGGGATTCGGAAGACCCCTACTGGGGTGATCGTGGTCTGCCGTCCCTGTGGCAGGGTTGTGAGTAACAGACGGTCGATTAGCTTTGGCAGGTTGGCGTCAGCGATGGCATCGGGAATTCCCCTGATTTTGAGGTTAGAAGCGCGCCTGGCGTCCTCCAGAGTCGCGAGGCGTTGTTCATACTGCCGGTTCTGGTGTTCCAGGCCTTGCACCGTGTGGTGTAGCACGGAGATTTCCTGGGCTTGGGTTAGCGAGGAGCCTTCGAGCTCGGAGATGCGGCCTGTCAGGCCTTGGAGGTCCGCGCGAAGCGCTGAGACCTCCTCGCGGAAGCTGTTTTTCAGGTCCGCCATCATCTCCTTCATAATCGCCACGGTGAGCGGTTCCGATTCTCCCTTCTTCCCGCGGTGTTTTGCCTGCCGCGGTGGATCTGGGGGTGGCTGGTATCCCCCGTCCCCTTCATCGGAGAAATCCTCTGAAAAGTCAGAGCACCCTCCGTGTTGGGCCGCCATGTTGGCCTCGGTGGCTCCGCGTGCTTGCAACCACATTTCCCCGATCGTTAGTCCCGGGGTGGGCTTGTGTGGTATCGTTCTTTTCCCTTTCTTCCCCATTAAGTCTCGTGGTGTGTACCAGTGAGGTAGAGGGAAAATTGGGGGGTATTTCAGGCGTTTTTCGTTGTTTGGGGCTCGGAGCTCCGTTTACATGCGTCTGGTTGCTTCAGCGTTCAGGCCCCGCCCCCACCACTAAGCTCTTTTAATAGCTTTGGGTGTATTCCATAAGGTCCCATTGACTTATTTGTCTTTACTTTTGACAGTTGAAATAGAACCTCTTCCTCTGTAAACTCACGTGTAATAAATGACTAATTTATCCTTTTTCTTAGCTGAGGTCCCATTCCTTCATTTTCATCTGTAAATACCGAACAACAATAGTCATTGAGGCAGTCAGCTAGACCTTTATCCTCTTCTACATACCTTCCTTCTTTTTTTTTTTTTGTTTTTTTTTTTTAATTCTTTATTTTTAGCGTGCATGAAAATATAACAAGTGGGCTCGTCATGCCCCAACAGCTTTGACAAGCATACAAACAGATATTTAACAGTTGGTTGGCATGTGGAATATTCTGCACAATTTTTATATAGATTAATAGTTGATGAAACTACACTGCATAAGTATGCATAGTATGGCAGGTTAAGTATAACTGTTGCTGTAGATTAGTTACTGAGTACTAGAAAATATGATTCAATACATGCTGATGTAATCTGTAAACATATTTAAGCATAGCATTTGTCTGAGTGTAATGATGGTTAATATAACAGTGAGTATATTGGTACACAGACTAGTCGTTTTTGTCTACAGAGCAGTCATAAGAGTTAAAATAGATTTGTATATAGGAGAGAGGAAGCAGCGTCCTTCTTTTGTTTTTAATCTAACTAATCCTTGTTTTACTTTTCTTTTCTCATTTATGTATCTAAAAAAAGTTTTGTCCCCCTTTTTTCCTGACTGTGCTATTTTCTCTTCTGTATGTGATTTGGAAGCTCTTATAACTTGCTTAGCCTCTTTCTGCCTAATCTTATAGGTAATTCTGTCTTCCTTAATCTGTTTTTTTTTTATAATTACTAAATGCTAACTTTTTGTTTTTTACTATTTTGGCCACATCTGCAGAGTACCACAGTGGTTTCTTGAATGTTTTGCTGTTACTGACAAGCCTAATGCAATTTTCTGTTGCCTTCAGTAGTGCAACTTTTAAATAATCCCATTTCTCTTGGACTCCATTTAAATTGCTCCAGTCTGATAATGACTCCTTTACACATATTCTAATTTTAGAAAAGTCTGTTTTTCTAAAGTCTAAAACTTTTGTTTTTGTGTGGTGTGACTCAGTCACTGTTCTTATATTAACCCCTTAAGGACACATGACATGATTCCCTTTTATTCCAGATGTTTGGTCCTTAAGGGGTTAAACTACACTGACCGATGATCACTGGATCCTAAACGTTCACCTACAGTAATATCGGACATTTGTTAACACAAAATCTAGTATGGCCTCTTTACAAGGTTGGCTCCTCAACGACTTGTTTTACAGACAATAACAGTAGGGAGTTTAGAATATGTGTGCTCCTGGCACAAGCAGCTAATTTTGTTTTCCAATTCACATCAGGAAGATTAAAGTCACCCATGATGATAACTTCCCCCTTCATTGTCATTAGCTATTTCCTCAACTAGTAGATTATCTAACTCTTCAATTTGTCCTGGGGGCCTATAAATCACACCTCCCCTCTGATGAGCTGCGGGCGAAACGTGCACGTCAGGGGCCGTTGATCCAGCTGTATCTCCTACTCTCTTAGCACATCATGGCAACAGGGATACAATGGATCCAGAGTGGACTTCAACTCCCATCAGGCGAAACCCGGAGAGCTGCTTAAGGTTTACTGGGATACTGCAGTCTCTCTGTAACTTATCAGGAGTGTGTCACTTAGGGCACATTATTGAGTGTGCTACCCGTTCATATATGTGTCAGGCATTTAGGGTTCCCTTATAATTGAGGGGTGTTTATTATATTTTTTATTTGCTATTAGGGCTGCTCTTATTATCTAGGCATACCGCTTACAACCCTTATCCTGAACACGGTATGTTCATGTGACCTGTCTGATACCTCATACACTAGAGGTCTCAGCTGTTCTTATTCACTTATTACGTGCAAAATTACTGCTCTTTTGCACATAGGTATCTAAGAGAGGACACTGAAAACTTCTGAACAGGACCTCTCTCTAGGGCTATTATGTATCAGGGTATTAACCCATGATTGCTAATTAACAATCTGTCACCTTATTTATGGCTTTAGGGATCCTTTGATTGAGGTTTTTGTTCCCATGGCATTATTTGCCAATTTTTGCTATTATTATATCTGCTATTAGTGTTTGTCCTCCCTTTTTCTCCTTTTTGTTATTTGCAACAGTGTGGAGTGGACTTCAACTCCCATCAGGCGAAACCCGGAGAGCTACTTAAGGTTTACTGGGATACTGCAGCAGCCCATTTACCTCGTTATTACTAACGTTTGTGTTGATTTGGCTGCACCCAGTGTCTCCCGGGTATTTGCTGAAGTCTCTCTGTAACTTATCAGGAGTTTGTCAATCAGGGCACATTATTGAGTGTGCTACCCGTTCATATATGTGTCAGGCATTTAGGGTTCCCTTATAATTGAGGGGTGTTTATTATATTTTTTATTTTCTATTAGGGCTGCTCTTATTATCTAGGCATACCGCTTACAACCCTTATCCTGAACACGGTATGTTCATGTGACCTGTCTGATACCTCATACTCTAGAGGTCTCAGCTGTTCTTATTCACTTATTACGTGCAAAATTACTGCTCTTTTGCACATAGGTATCTAAGAGAGGACACTGAAAACTTCTGAACAGGACCTCTCTCTAGGGCTATTATGTATTGGGGTATTAACCCATGATTGCTAATTAACAATCTGTCACCTTATTTATGGCTTTAGGGATCCTTTGATTGAGGTTTTTGTTCCCATGGCACTATTTGCCAATTTTTGCTAATATTATATCTGCTATTAGTGTTTGTCCTCCCTTTTTCTCCTTTTTGTTATTTGCAGCAGTGTTTTATTTCCAACAGGGTGGGGGTCTACAATATTGGGTTCCTATCCCTCACATGTTGGAACATCTGGCATATTATCCGTATAGACCCATATACTTAGCACCTATCTGGTGTGTGGGATACTGTATTCTATCGGAATTGTACAGATTTTATTTGTCCTTCACTTATTGGTGGTTTTTCACCTTATTTTTTACTATTTACTATTAAAAGTTATATTTTATATTGCAGGGCACTCATCCTATGTATGTTTTTTCTATAACTACCTTGGTAGTTTTTTGAAGGTTACCCCCTACTGTCAGAGTGCCCGTCCAAGTCTTCCCTGTCCTCCCCCTTTTTTTTGTCTGCTATAAATCACACCTACACGAGTTACTGTGTGATTACCAAATTCTAACGTAACCTTCACATACAGGGCCACCCCTCCCCCTTTCCTGCCTTCCCTTTCTTTTCTATATAAAGAGTACCCTGGTATTGCTATGTCCCAGTCATTTTTCTCATTATACCTTGCTATGTCCCAGTCCTTTTTCTCATTATACTTTCCTTATCTGTCCTATAGGGTCACTCTTTAACTCTTTATACGTGGTTTGATCATTAAACTGTCTATACATTTCTTTGATATATAGGTTCCTGCTTTGAATCTCTATTCCCCCTTCTTTATCAGCGGGTTTTATAGTTATATCTTTGTCAGATTGGAGTTCCTTTATTGCCTTTATTTGATGGGGATTCATATTGCCATTTCTATAACGATTTTTGCTTTTATTCTCTAAATTTCTTACTTCCTCCATAACTAGGCGTTCATACTTTCATCCCTTCATTTATCAAATGCCTTGGGAAGAATGTAGATTTATTTTTTAATTGAGTATGTTGAAAGTCTTGAGGATATTCAGTAGGTTCTAAGAGGGGCATTTTATTAAAAAAAAAAGTATGCACATTTTTTATCACCCATTTTTTTGTACAGTTTACACTATGTTGTTTTTTGTTTCTCTGCTATTTTAGATACCATTCTAAGCAAGTTAATCCTATGGTAATATCATCCCTATTGAGTTTTACTGGGAAAGTGTATTTACTGGTATACATTTTTATTGTAATTGGCAGATTTTTCTCATTATACCATGTCTCAGTAACAGCGACTAAATCTACACCATCAGTTGCCATTATTGCCACAAGTTCATGGATCTTATTCCCTAAACTGCGAGCATTTGTAGACATGACTCTAAGCTCATCATTTTTTAACACACTTGCTACAGGCACCTTCTGTCCTTGTTTTGGGGGACAGTTGTATTGATGTTTTATCACCCTTTTGCCCCCCCCCCCCCTCCTAGTTTAAATACATCCTAGCAAAACCTCTGAACTGCTCACTGAGAACATGTGTTCCCTTTTGAGAAAGATGCAAACCATCTTTTTTGTACAGTTTATTTCCATTCCAAACAGAGCTACCATGAGAAATAAAGCCAAATCCTTGCTCCCTACACCATTCACCAAGTTCCTAATACGCATCCGCCTGTCGTTCTGAGTGTTATGCACAGGCAGAACTTCAGAGAATGACAGTGTGGAAGCAACCTGCCGTATATCATTGGCAAAAACACTAAAAACGTCCTTAACCTCTAAAACCTCATTGCAAGGCAAGTCATTTGTCCCTAGATGGACAAGTACATCCAATTCGCCTTCCTGCTTTGCTCGCTTAACAATATTACAGATACGTCTCCTGTCTCTGTGAGCAGTAGCTCCGGGAAGACACCTCACAAGACCACCATTGTCCATCTCCACACCTCTTATGATGGAATCCCCCAACAACAACTGCTTTCTATTAGGCCTCACCATAGTCTCCAAGCCTCTTTCCACAACACCACTAGCCTCAGTGCCTCTCTCCACAACAACACTAGCCTCAGTGCCTCTCTCCACAACACCAGGTGTTAAACATTCTTAGTGGATTGTGATTTTTGGAGTTATATAAGGTTTGTTGTCATTAGCTTGGCTAATAGAGCTTGGTTGGTTCATCTAAGTGTTGCTTCTAAGTGTGTGGTTGGAGATATTCTGGGGGTAATCTGAGGTATTCAGGAGGATAAATAAAAAGTTAAGATTTGTTTGATTTAAATTATTCACCTCATTGGAATGGCAGACTTAGTTCAATGTAATAGTTGCTATGCATTTGTTTCACATTCCACTTTTTGGAGGTTTGGTTGTTGTCTAATCTGTAGACAGTTCTCTATCTTGCGGCAGGAGATTGTATTTTTGAAGTCTGAGATTTGTAAATTATCTGGTAAACAAACTCAGGCTGGAACTGCTGCAAAGCCACTGCCACAGAGACATACTATGAATGGCAGATGGATCACTGTAGGATCTGGTAGACTTAGAGTTGTGGATAAAAGGCATATTGCACAGTCTGTTGATCTACATAATTCATTTTCTGCACTTTCAGAGTGTAATGGTGTTATTGAGACAAGCACTGTGGCTAGTGGTGTTGTGGAGAGAGGCATTGATGCTAGTGGTGTTGTGGAGAGAGGCACTGAGGCTAGTGGTGTTGTGGAGAGAGGCATTGAGGCTAGTGGTGTTGTGGAGAGAGGCATTGTTGCTAGTGGTGTTGTGGAGAGAGGCATTGAGGCTAGTGGTGTTGTGGAGAGAGGCATTGAGGCTAGTGGTGTTGTGGAGAGAGGCATTGAGGCTAGTGGTGTTGTGGAGAGATGCAATGAGGCTAGTGGTGTTGTGGAGAGAGGCACTGAGGCTAGTGGTGTTGTGGAGAGAGGCATTGAGGTAGACAGCCACTGAGGGCAGACTTAGAGATGCAATGTAAACATTGCAGTTTCACTGGAACTCAATGTTTTACATTGCAGCACTAAGTGCAATAGGGACACAGCACCTAGACCACTTCAATGAGATGAAGTGGTCTGGGTGCCTACAGTGTCCCTTTAAACTCTGATGTTCAGCCTCTATGTAATCAAATGATTTATTCTAGGAGTTCTTTTTCGCTATTCCCATATTGACAATACTGCTACAATTTATAGTAGTGATACCAAGGCAATATAAGACTTTGCTTAATGGAACACTATAGTCACCTAAATTACTTTAGCTAAATAAAGCGGTTTTAGTGTATAGATCAATCCACTGCAATTTCACTGCTCAATTCACTGTCATTTAGGAGTTAAATCACTTTGTTTCTGTTTATGCAGCCCTAGCCACACCTCCCCTGGCTATGATTGACAGAGCCTGCGTGAAAAAAAAAAAAAAACTGGATTCACTTTCAAACAGATGTAATTTACCTTAAATAATTGTATCTCAATCTCTAAATTGAACTTTAATCACACACAGGAGGCTCTTGCAGGGTCTAGCAAGCTATTAACATAGCAGGGGATTAGAAAATCTTAATTAAACAGAACTTGCAATAAAGAAAGCCTAAATAGGGCTCTCTTTACAGGACGTGTTTATGGAAGGCTGTCTAAGTCACATGCAGGGAGGTGTGACTAGGGTTCATAAACAAAGGGATTTAACTCCTAAATGGCAGAGGATTGAGCAGTGAGGCTGCAAGGGCATGTTCTATACACCAAAACTGCTTCATTAAGGTAAAGCTGTTCAGGTGACTATAGAGTCCCTTAACACTCTCTTTAGCAGCACTGATATATACATTTAGCAGGATCCCCTATATACAATAGGAGAACTTGCAGTTTTAATAACCCTTCACTTTAACATTTTGTGAATCACATGATTATTACTTAACTTTTAGATTAGCAGGAGTTCGTCTTCCACACCTATGACAACCCTGTTCATATGGATCATGGCGGAACGAAGGATCACTCTTCTTAAGAATTAGGGAAATTTATTCCCCTAAAAACTATATACGATAACAATTTCTGCTTTCTTCCCTCTGTCTTTTACAAATACATTAAGGACCATTATACAACTAAATATTTAATAAATGTGATCCTACACTCCATTGACTTCGTAAGGCTGTTCCACATCAGACACGCCGATACTCCGCCTTAATGCAGTGTAAGGGTTAATTCCAGTTACGGAAACATCAATAGACTGATGGTGGTACTCTTTACTCTCAAGGGTTAAATACATCACTATCACCCCGTAAGGAGCGATAACTAAAGATCGCTTTGATAAAAACTAAGGACAGTATCCCTTGTTGTGACAGACTATGATTATTTAGCCATTATAAGAGATACACTTGTATCTATAAAAGGATAACAAGAAATAATACTAAATTCCTTTATGTATAAGTCGATTGACTGTTATAAATATGTTAAGCTCATATGCTTAGACCATTGAGTTCCCAATATCTTAGACCATTGAGTTCCCCTCCGATGGCGAAATGCATGTCAGGGGTACCAACACATGCACTTGCCAGCCATATACTAGGAGTGTGCTTTTAGCATACAGACTTAGCCTCCTTATCGTGAGAGAGCTATCTACTTCACAGAATGATTCTGTGAATGCATCAGACCGACTAGCCATCGCATTGAACATGATGGCTATAAAATTACATTCTTGACTATCATTTCACTTGATACTGTTTTTGTTAGGGGGACAAGCAGTTTAGAACTACTAGGATGTTTGGGTAAGGAGTGCCCTCAAAGGCATAGTGGGATTTGTAGCTAGCAGACTAATATTTCAGTTGTATTGCAGCTTTCAACCTACCAACTCTCCTAACCTCATTCTAAACTGCTACTATGTTGCAAGCCTGTATCTGTAATTATGTATATTTGGCTACAATATCTATTTAAGTAGCAGTTGTTGTACAAACAATTTATCACTAGTTTTCTCCCCACTTCATGCTATCAGACTGCATCTTATTACTAGTCTTAATGCTGGATAAAATCACTCTCTGGTATTAAATCATTCTCTGGCATTTAACCAGAGGCTATCTCACCTGAGTTTATACCAATATATTGATCACTGTTTTATTAACAGTCAAGAGCACTGTTTAGTTGATGGTCCAAAAAAAAAATTGTTTTTCATTGTATTTTTTCTTGTCATTTACTATGGGGAACAAGGCATACCTCCATAAAACTGACCACTTATTAATACCTTTCATCTTTGACAGACTATCTTTGAAAGTTATTAATAAGGGCCTCCTATACGACAAACAAAATATATATATATATATATATATATATATATATATATATATATATATATATATATATATATATATATATTAGTGGCCTTTTATTGTGGCCAGCCTAATGCACATCTGTGCAATAAATATGCTGTCTAACCAGCATCTTGATATGCCACACCTGTGAGGTGGATGGGTTATCTCCGCAAAGGAGAATTGCTCACTAACACAGATTTAGACAGATTTGTGAACAATATTTGAGAGAGATAGGCATTTTGTGTACATAGAAAAAGTCTTAGATCTTTGAGCTCAGCTCATGAAAAATGGGGGCAAAAACAAAAGTGCATTTCTAATTTTGTTCACTGTATAAATAAAGTTGTAGTGAGAGCAGAATATGATAAAACTCTTCAGTGATTAATGCAAATTCAAAATGTTTATATTGTATGTCACCTACAAATGACGACTTAGATATTGGGGAAAGTATATCCAAACAAAAGTGCTTCTACAATGTCCTGCTGAATATTAAATGAATGCAGTCAAACATCATATTTCAGTTGCGATAATGCATTTTAGCATTAGAACATTTTTTTTTTTAACACAGCTTCATAAAACAAAGCATTGATTGTGACTTAAGAGTATGAAGGGCCAAACACGCCCCATGGACTGGGCAGTTTTAACCTTTTAGGTCTCATGAGTATGAAGTTTGTTATGAAATCTTTCGGTAGCATATAGGTAAATATTTAAACAAGATTTGAAAACATAATAAAACGTAATGGGATAAAACCGTTTTAACCTCTTCAACCTCACCAACATGGTATAGCTTTTGATTTCCTTTGCAAGGTATTATAACATTTTGCTTTGATTATTTTTTAGACATACTATATGTTGTAAAATAGCATTTCTAATTCTATGCCACTATTTTAGAACCTGTTTTAACCCCTTAAGGACCAAACTTATGGAATAAAAGGGAATCATGACATGTCACAAATGTCATGTGTCCTTAAGGGGTTAAATAATTTTTACCAAACTTTTACTTCCTTTAATATCCTTTATTACTTACACATCCATGTGAAGGAAGGTGGGTTTCGCAGAGTGACAGTAAAGGGCTCAACCAGATGCATTTTGTATCAAGCAGGCACATTATATACTGGGGATGTAAAAGGTGTTCTGTTTGTTGTGTATCTCAAAATCGTTTTCCTGATAGAATGTGCATCTCTCTTAACCCCTTAACGCCGTTACGGCGTTCTATGCCGTCGCGGCTTTAAAGGGCTTTAAAGCCGTTGCGGCGGCATAGAACGCCGTAACGGCTGAAGCCCCCAGGAGGTAAGCTATACTTACCTCCGCCGTGATCCTCTTCTGGGGGTCTGCCTGAGAGCCCAGGCAGCCCCCCTCCGGCAAATGAGGCCCCCGGGGGCCATGTGATCGCTCTCAAAGAGCGATCACATGGCCCCCTATAGCTGGCTATGGATCTGCCAGCAGGGGGACTGTCTAAAATATTAGAGAGTCCCCCTGCTGGTAGGTAGTGTAAAAAAAAAATTAAATACACATGTTAAAATAAAATACAAGTATTTATATATATATAATATATGTATATATATTATATATATAATATATATACATATTATATATATGTAACGTCATACGTAATGTATTTTGATATTAATATTAGTATATATATTAGTATTAAAATACACTTAGAATGACGTTGCATATATAATATGTATATATATTATATATATAATAGATCTACATATATATATTATATATATATACGTATAATCACAATAATAAATAAATAAAATAATAAAATAAATAAATAAAATATTGAAACAAAATTTAAAATAAATTATATATTCATATGTAATTTCATTCTAACTGTATTTTGTTATTAATATATATATATTGGAAACAGAATACACTTAGAATGACATTCTATATATATCTATCTATATATAAAATACAAATAACCGCAAATATATATATAGATAGATAAATACATATAATTACATGAAAGATTACATTAGTATACACGTAGAATTTAAATACCTATAAATGCATATATATTAAAATTCTACGTGTATATTTAAGTAATTTTTTAACATAATTATGTCATTTAATTAATTAAAATTTGATTGACATGCCTGACAACACAGGGAGAAAGTGCAGAGAATTTAATTCGCAAGCACTATATTTGACCCTGTAACTCTCCAAGACACCATAAAACCTGTATATAGGGGGTACTGTTTTACTCGGGAGACTTCGCTGAACTCAAATATTAGTGTTTCAAACTGGTAAATTGTATTACAACGATGATATTTTAAGTAAAAGTGACGTTTTTTGCATTTTTTACAAACAAACGGCACTTTTATGGACTATATTATTGTTGTAATATCTTTTACTGTTTTAAAACACTAATATTTGTGTTTAGTGAAGTCTCCCAAGAATAACAGTACCCCCCATGTACAGGTTTTATGGTGTTTTGGAAAGTTAGAGAGTCACATATAAGGCTCGCATTTCATTTTTTTGACATTGAAATTTGCCAGATTGGTTATGTTGCCTTTGAGACCGTATGGTAGCCCAGGAATAAGAATTACCCCCATGATGGCATACCATTTGCAAAAGTAGACAACCCAAGGTATTGCAAATGGGGTATGTCCAGTCATTTTTAGTAGCCACTTAGTCACAAACACTGGCCAAATATTAGTTTTTTGCTTTTTTCACACAGAAACAAATATGAACGCTAACTTTGGCCAGTGTTTGTGACTAAGTGGCTACTAAAAAAGACTAAACATACCCCACGTTCAATACCTTGGGTTGTCTACTTTTTCAAATGGTATGCCATTATGGGGGTAATTCTCATTCCTGGGCTACCACACCGTCTCAAAGGTAACATTACTAATCTGGCAAATTTCAATTTGAAAATGGAACGTTCTATATTTGACCCTGTAACTTTCCAAAACACCATAAAACCTGTTAATGGGGGGTACTGTTGTACTCGTGAGACATCGCTGATTACAAATATGTGCATTTTGTTGCAGTAAAACCTAACAGTATTATGACATTTACAGCTAAAATGTGAGGCGGAACTACAAATTAAAAAAAAAATTCTAATTTCTTACAGTTTTTTTTTATTTTATTCATAATAAATTGTTTCATATATAAATATTTTATATGAAATGAAAGCCCTGTTTCTCCTGAACAAAATGATATATAATAAGTGTGGGTGCATTTAATATGAAAGAGGTGAATTACGGTTGAACAGACATATAGCGCAAATTCCAGTTTTTGTTTACGTTTTGTTTTGATCAGAACGTGCACTATTGACTCCGTCCTGAAGGGGTTAATCACATTTTGTACTGTTGCCTTTTGTTTTGCAAATGTTTATATAAAATTAAACCTTACTTGGTAAATGTAATGCATACTCTGAATTACAATGTTTTAGTTATATAGTAAGGAAAATAGTAAGGAAAATAAAGTAAGGAAAATAATAAATCATAACAAGTATGAACATTTGGAATTCCATATTCTCTATCATCTGTAATGTTGATAGATCTTGTCTGTGTTTTTTAGGTGGTGCTAGTGAGATGGAACGAACCTTTCCAAAAACTTGCAACCTGCGATGCAGATGGAGGGATATTTGTGTGGATCCAATATGAAGGCAGATGGTCTGTGGAATTGGTAAATGATCGAGGAGCACAGGTGAGCCGTACTGCCAGGCAGATAATTAAGAAACATGAAATGTTTAATTCTTATCTGGATATTCATAACTTAGAATACGCCATTATTTAATCTTTATCATGTTTTATAGAAATAGTACTGTCTCTTCCTTATCATCCACGTTCTACTTTGTAGTCTTCTTTCTCTTATATTTTCTTTTCTTGGGGTAGGGTGGAGGCTATTATCAAGATTTAATAATTTACTTGTCATTCTCATCTAATCTTCTTAATACTTATTGCTTATTTTATATACACATCACACATCACACATCACCACCTTTCTAACCTGACCATTTTGTGTCGATATCTCAGTCGATCTCCATTAATATCCTCTTCTATTGCAGTTCTCTATCTGGTCTCTGAATGGTATAGTACACTATCCTGTCCCTTCCAATTATGTGCACCATTGCTGAGAAATGCATGCTTCAGGTTTGCCCCTAATTCCCTTTTTTTCTTTACTTTGTAATTTTGGAGTTCAGACCAGATTCCTTTTTGGTTGAGCACCTCCCCAGTCCCTTAGCTTCAGAGGCGCCTTTGGTGGTGACCACAGGAAAGTATAAAAGTTAGGAGGTTTTGGATATTAGTGTCACTTTAATTATAATTTTCATTTGATATAAAGCAGTTATATGATATGCATCATAAGTATATATATATATATATATATATATATATATATATATATATATATATATATATGTATATATGTATGTATATCTCAAAGCACTATCACTTTGTCAAGTAGTGGTGGGCTTAACAACATGACCATATGGTGAAACTGAATTCACTTATTTGTTTGCTGAGATTTGCTGGTGATTTTAAGTAACCTTATTAAATGTGAGCATATTATGCTTTCAACTAGCATAATATGAGCCTCCATGTCCTTTAATGTGTGCTGTTCCTTAACCTGTATTACATAAAGAAATATCACAGTAGTAATCTTTTAAAACACATTTCTCATGGAATAACTGTTTTAATGTGCTTTTATACCTAAAGCATGCATTACATTTTATAGCTAAGTGCTATACTATGTAAATCAAGTTTTTAAAAAAATATTATTAAATCGATAGTTGTTAATACAAATAAACAGCAAAGACATTTATTTAGCTAAGTATTTTGCTATGATAGCAAATATGTTAAAGGGAAAGTTGCTTGCCTGGCACTATAGCTTTCCCCTCCCTCATTCCCCCTGTGGTGCAGGCGGCAGGGGAGACCTAATGTGCGACATGAGTGGTTGTTAACCTGGTCCCTAACACCCACTAGTGGGCGATTGCAGCTTTTGTTGTGAGCAGTAGTAGGTTGTTTTTTTTCTGCAACCCTCGGTTCTGCAGCACAAACACATGCTCTGTGCAGGATTCACCCTCCCTCCAGCCACCGAGAGAGACCACACAAAAATGCCCAACACACATTGCCTGAATGCATCGTTTTACTAAATCTCTTTCTATGGCAAAAAAAAAAAAAAAAAGAAGCTTCTAATCTGGACGGGTGGATTGTGATTATGTAATATGCCGGAAGAGGAAGGGATTTGATGCACTTGATGTGAAAGCAGGGAATTATAAAGATTGACATAAATAATTAAGGCATGCTATCCGCCATAAAATCAGTCATTTTTAATAAGCCCTTTATAATACAAGGTATAATGCAGGGTCATCTTTACTATTGATTGTCCAATACCAATTTCTTGGACATCCGTCAGCGTGATGAGGATCCTGTGCACTTCCCTCTAGAAGGGCTGGATTAGGGAGCATGTCCACCAATGTGGAACAATGTCCTCAGTTCCCTTGCACATCTCCAGCATTCTTGGTCTCAGGCCGTTCCCATTATGGCCAAATGTCTGCAGGTTTTGTACCAGTGTGAAGTCATTTTGTAGCCCGACTTCTGGTATTTAGGGCTAATACACGATTTGTCTATAAGAATGAAGGTATTGGTCCACTACTCAGGTGTTAAGGGATGTCCCAAGTCACTCTCCCAGTCTGTAACAAAGAATAGAAACTGCTGATTTTCCTGCGAGGAAAGCAGCAGATGATAAGAAATGGCATATGGCGTCATAGGAGGTTGAATATATAATGACTCGTATCACGCTGCTCTGCGTTGCCAGCGGTGCCCGGGCTTCTGGCGGGGTGGCCTGTTTGCGCTCCGGTGACCGCCTGTGGGGGGATCACACCTGGTGGTATGCCGCGCTGTACCTTGGGGGTCGGGAGATTCCCTGTCTGCGGCAGGATCCTCTCGCTCTCTGTCTCCTTGTCTCTGTGGGTGGGTCTCTCCCTCCCCACAGGTTGTCGGCGTCTCGCCCTCCGCCTGCACTCCCCTCCCGCATCTCTGGTGGGGTGGTTGGTGGTCTGGTTCCGGCTGCTATGTTAAATGGTCGGCCCCCTACTGATCACTAGTTTTCTCCCCACTTCATGCTATCAGACTGCATCTTATTACTAGTCTTAATGCTGGATAAAATCACTCTCTGGTATTAAATCATTCTCTGGCATTTAACCAGAGGCTATCTAACCTGAGTTTATACCAATATATTGATCACTGTTTTATTAACAGTCAAGAGCACTGTTTAGTTGATGGTCCAATCACAATTATAACAATTACATCTCACAATCGGCAAAGAACTAGCAAAAAAACAAATCTATTTGTCATAACAATTGCACGTTAACAAATGAATAAGCAGAGTGAGCCAAAACAAATAAACATATGTACATACAATTATAATAAAAAACATTAAAAAATAGAGTATCTCTGTCTCCCTGGGTTGGTGGCGCGCTGTTGGGTTGGGTGTGGTCTGGGTCCTCTGGGTGGGGAGGGGGCTTTTTATTTGCCATGGGGGAGGGGGCAAGGCCTGTGTTGTGGGCTGTTTTTTTTTGGATGTGGTGTTTCTGCTTTGTGTTTTGCTGCCGTGTTCGCCTCTTCACGCTCATCTGGTTTTCCCCATGCCCTGGTCACGTTTCGTGCATTTTTGGCGTTTTGGGTTGCTTGGTTGCGCCTTTGTGATGGTTGCTGGTGGGTTCCGTGCTCTGGTTGCCGGGTCTCTGTTCCTTTCCCGGCGTTGCCTGCTGGTACTTGTCCATTAGTCATTTCTGGGTTGGTCGCTATTTTGTGGTTTGCTTTTTTTTTTGGCAATAATCCTATACCCTCCTCTATGGTTCAGGCTCGGGTCACTTCTCTGGGGGGGCACGCTTTGTCCAACCGTGGTCCCTTCCTGTCAGCATTTGCCGTTCTTGCCTCGTGTCCACCAGGGGGTTAGGTCATTTAAACTTATTCCGGTCCGCAATCCGGTCCACGCAGTAGCATACATTCTCATTCACCTTTCTACATGGGTTTACCCACGGGCCCTCGCAGAGGCATACGTACTCAGTAACTATTCTAAATGGATCCACAATCCGGCCATTCATAGGCATACGTTTTTGGACACCATTCTGCCATGGGTCATTGTTCTGACGGGGTCCGCAAACTGGCCCACGTTAAGGTTCCCTATTAGTAGATAGCACTGGTTGTTAGGGATCTAGGTGCCCACTATGATAGGTTTCTGGCCTCTATGCCATAGTCTAATGGTCCCGCGAGGCCAACACCCATCCTCATGCTCGGAGGTACCCCTCATACTTGGAGGACAACGCCATCGCCCCTCCCCGCAGAGTTATTTGCCTTGCATTGTTGCATAGGGAGGGCCTCACCTGTCCCTCCCATTCTATCTTATGCTTTAGTAGTCACCAAGAGGCCATCACCCCGGCACCCGCGTCTCGTGGCCTCTACCTCCCCGCGGGCCAACGCATAGAGTCTCTCATGCCACTTGGCAACTAGCAGGGCCTCCCCTTTCACCCTCATTAGTTAAATTCTTCGCCACTTGGCAATAGCTAGCCTGCCGGCATGTTATAAGGATCATACTAATGGTGGCTTTGTATAAATTGTATGCCTTGACTTCCCAAGTCATTGGGGGACTGTCTCTACCCAACAACTCTGCAAGGTGCTCCATCTCGCAAAGTATACATAGTTAGTCCGGCATCCCTTAGAGCCGGGACTACTCCACGAATCACAGAGGGACTTGGCAACCGCATGGGACGCTGGCAATCATCCTCTTATACATTATCTATACCGGAACCGGTTAGGGATTCGTCAGGCATATCGTGACTTCTCCAAATAATTTTGAGGTATTGTAGAATGAATATATTTGTATGGTACACTACTTTCTGCCCTCTTTATTACAGGCCTACTGCATCGTCGTTTCTGGCACACCAGAACTAACCGGTGCTATTGACTAAGATGTTTATTGCTAATTATGTGTTATCTAACCATTACGGCAATATTGCCCCGACCACAAATTTAGAGCTGGGCCTGTAGTTGTGGGACAGGCTTGGGTCCCCTTTATAAGGGCATCCAATCCTCTCCCACTTTACTGTGGTTGGCCGGGCGAGTTACCCCTCCCACCACTCCCTTTATTCACATCACCCTCTAAGGTGGGCCCTCTTTTTATTACAGGCCTACTGCATCGTCGGTTACGGCACACCACAACTGACAGTGCTATTGATTAAGATGTTTATTGCTAATTATGTGTTATCTAACCATTACTTTTTTTGATATATTTTTTTTAAAAAAATTATTTTTAATAATTTTTATCCAAAAATATTAAACAATTTTCAAAGCTTATTTAAATGATTAAATCAAGGCCTTATCAGTTAAGACCTTATCACAATTATAACAATTACATCTCAAAATCGGCAAAGAACTAGCAAAAAAACAAATCTATTTGTCATAACAATTGCACGTTAACAAATGAATAAGCAGAGTGAGCCAAAACAAATAAACATATGTACATACAATTATAATAAAAAACATAAAAAAAATAAATAAATGCTAAATTCTTTGTTTTATATATCTTTATTAAAGATGTTACAAGCTTTTAGGAGTCACAATGAAAAATAGTTACCCTCTCTCAAAAAGTCCCAATGTAATTGTCCCATATGACTTATGGGGCACAATAAATGCTAAGGTTTGAATGCTTCGAGTGGTGAGTGTAATCATTTTGGTTTCATTGATTGCTTATATATATATATATATATATATATATAAATATATGCCTGTCCCATTGTGTTTTACACCCCACCTCCTATAGACTGTAAGCGCGTTTGAGCAGGGTCCTCTTCAACCTACCGTTCCTGTAAGTTTTCTTCTAATTGTCCTATTTATAGCTAAATCCCCTCTCTTATAATATTGTAAAGCACTACGGAATCTGTTGGCGCTCTATATAAATGGCATTAAAGGATCACTATAGGGTCAGGAACACAAACATGTATTCCTGACCCTATAGTGTTAACACCACCATATAGCCCCCCTGGACCCTTCATACCTCCATAAATATAGCAAAATCTTACTGTATTCAAGCAAGAAGCTTTAACTCTGCATGCTGTTTGCCTAAAACAAAAACCACGCAGTCTGCTGACATCATCAGAAGTGGTAGCCTGATCCAATCACAATGCTTCCCCATAGGATTGGCTGAGACTGACAAGGAGGCAGATCAGGGGCAGAGCCGGCATGATTCAAGCACAGCCCTGGCCAATCAGCATCTCCTCAAAGAGGTGAATTGAATCAGTGAAGCTCTATGAGTAAAGTGCAGTGTCTGCATGCAGAGGGTGGAGCTACTGAATGTTTGGATGCATGTTAGGCAGCCATAACCCAGGAAGGATCTCTAACAGCCATCTGAAGAGTGGCCAGTGCAGTTATCCCTAGGCTGTAATGTAAACACTGCATTTTCTCTGAAAATACAGTGTTTACAGCAAAAAGCCTGAAGGTAATGATTCTACTCACAAGAGCAAATTCAATAAGCTGTAGTTGTTCTGGTGACTATAATGTCCCTTTAATAATAATTAATAATTAATATATATATGCACATGTACTGTTTTATTTTTATCTTGATAATGACCCTGCAGGCTCTAAATTATGTTAAGTCCAGTGATTGCTACTGTTAATTAAACGCACTCTCTGGGATTTCCATGCAAAATGTATTAGGCCACAAAATCTAAGTTTAGACCCTCCTGGGTCTTGATCAAGATTATATATATATCTGTGTTAAATTTCCATCTCATCGCTTTATTCATTGTTTTATTATATTAGGTCAATCTTAATCAAATACATTCTGTTTTGTTTGAATTAGGTGAGCGACTTTACTTGGAGTCATGATGGAACTCAAGCTTTGATTTCATACAGAGATGGTTTTGTGCTCGTTGGTTCTGTGAGTGGTCAGCGGCACTGGTCATCTGAGATTAATCTGGAGAGTCAAATTACTTGTGGAATATGGACACCCGATGATCAGCAGGTATTTAGTTGTTTGTGTGGTTTAAAATCCAAATGGTTTTATCGTTAATCTGCAGATTACCCTATTTTAAATGCAAATACTGTTTGAATCCATCTACAGGAATGTAGAAATCTGTTTTTATGTTTCCTTAACAATTACCAAATTTTACTAATTACATGATGTAATATAACAAGAAAAAAGAAGAAAACAAATACCCTTAGGGGTTAACTATATAACATTCCAACATATTAACCAATGTCATCAGTTCTTGTGCTATGTACTCTCATGTGACCTAAGCTACTCCCTCTTTCTAGCTGACGCAGAAGCTGAAAATATCAACAGGAAAACAATGAACTTGAACAATCTCAGGTATATGGTTCCAGTGAGTATCCTCCGGTGTAATTAAGAGGAAAACGACTTGATCCTGAATAATCCATTATAGGGGTTAAGCTGTAGGAGACAGAGAAATATGTTCAAGTATTATTGTCATACATATGAACTGTGAAAGTTTTAAGAACGTTTATATCATAAAGCATTTCCCCATGGGTCCAGCAAAGATAAAAACCAACTCATCATAAGTATACGGCAACTCACATGAACATTCAGACAACTCCTACCGTCATACACAAATAGGTGGGAAGACAAAGGGTACTACTTACCTGTCATTTGGCGGGCTAATACTCGCCTGTTAATTTTATTAAAGGACACGGAGGCTCATATTAGGCTAGTTTAAAGCTGTAAGATGACCATAGACAAGATCTGATCTGAAAATAGTACTCTTTGAACGTCGATTCTCGAGACCAATCAGCTGTGCGAAGAAGGTCTTCCAATTTACAACCAAGTGAGAAAGCTTTAGAGGCCGTTGCGCCTCTAGTAGAATGAGCTCAGTGGACTGATGTGTCGATGGTAGCAGCTGACATTATCCATTTCACCCAGCGTGCCAGAGTTACCGTGGAAACTGGATGATGAGGTTTCCTCGCCGCCAAGAAGAGATCATGTGTTGTTGGGTTCCTGAATGACTGGGTCCACAGTTCATACTCCTGGAGGCATGCTACCGGGCAGAGGTTAGCATTGTGAGGAAAGGAGGGGTAGAAGACTGCCGTGATTTTCGACTTTGTACATCTGGTGATATTTGTAGCGGAGGCCTGATATTCCACAGGTTAACACTATAGATCCCAGTGAGGCTCAGGAACAAGCAGTAAAAACACCATGAAGCAGTAATTCCAGCAAATAAAGTAATCCACGAATATCCCCATACAGATCCCAATGACTGGACGACACACAGCATCAGGAGCAGAACTGATGTTTAATGACAGGGACTCTGCTTTTATGCATTGCTCCCCTGCAAGGGAGACGCCCACAGGCAATTATGCATTAACCAGTCAAATAAAGGTTACATCCCACATATTCCCTCCCCTCTGCTTGGGAGATAATTGAGTTTCTTACTGTATCTCCTCAATTATCTCCAATCTGAAACATATATTTTTATACAATTTTATAACTTTATGATTTTGTATCACACAGAAATAAAACTTATATTTTTATGAACCACACATCTTGGGGAAAAACATATTAAAAATTTGTACAAATCGGTTCAGTGGTTCCCGAGATATTGAAAAAGTCTCCTTGGACCGACCGCACGCCTGTTTGCATGCCCAAAACAGTTCCACAGATTCAGGCTGTGTGGTCGGTCTATTTCTGCCTTGAAAATTGACAAAGTCCCATCCAAAGGCGGCGTTCGAATAGTCGAACGCACTTCGACTTCTGTCGAAGTGTCGAAGTAGAACTGGGTTAAACTGCTGCGGTGTTCGTTAGTCGAGTGGCAATCTATTTCCCCTGAAAAAGATGACAAAGTCCCATTCGAACGGGTGTTCGAATCTTCGAACGGGACTTAATCTCCAGCCGCGGTGTCGAATGGTAGGGGAAGGTACAGGTCGACCGCGTTCGACTGCATTAAAATGGCCGCCGCCACGTGTTCGATTGTCTAATGGCAGCCACTTCGACTACTTCGGCACTTCGGCTGTATCCGAAGTGCCATATCAAACGTACCCATTCTTTGCACCACACAATTAAAAGGGCCAGAAACTGTTTTTGTCTTTACGTGCAAGGCACGGTGGATGATGGCACTAAAAGAAAGGGTAGAGGTTCTCAGGTAACATGGTAAGTGGCTGATGTAGATCAAATGCCAAACAGGGGCATCTGTTACAGATGGGACAGCCAAAAAGGGGTTCCGCTACAATATTAAACAAGAAACCGTGTGGGGTGAAGGACCGTGCGTCGATATCCAGGGCTCGAACGTCTGACACCCTTTTACAGGAAATTAAGCACAGGAGAATAGCCAATTTTGCGGACACTTGTTTTAGTGTAAGGTCCGAGTTTGTAGGCCAGTCTTCCAATAGTCAAAAAAGAAAAAGAAAAGAAGCCAGTGACTGAGTCAACCGGCCTCTGAGTGGGCCAGGGGAATCCAAACAAGGGGGTAACCCTTACATACGTGAGAAAGAACAATATTTACAAAAAGGTAGACCTAGGTGGAGAAGAGGAACCTCCTCAGCCCCAACCCTGATCCACCCAATAGGAGACCCCTCCCTTCGGTAATGCTTCTGGATAAAACTTAACGTTTATTTCAATTCGTAAAAATAAAATAATCTATATATGTGTGAACACCAAAAATGATACAGTGAAGAAAAGTGGTGAGAAAAAAATTAAATGATAAGGAGAGCCACAAAAATATAATATTAGTCTTAATGACTGTGGGTGTAGACCATAATCTGTAATGTATATTAGGTCCTTCCGAAAACACCCCAGATAAGACTCCAGCAAGTGGGCTCAATAGCCCAATGGGGTAAGATATAGAGAGAGGAGCTCAAAAGGTAGGTATAAAAACCTGGTGCACTTGGTGATAATATTGGAAATGAATTTTATCAAGTGCACATGGTGCTCAATTGCTCTTAGATCTCTGTGTTGTGAGATCAAGTACACATTATTGCTTAGATGTAAAGAATACCTATTGGGTGTGGACCATAATCTATAATATATATAGTCCTCCCAGAAAAAAACAACACAAAACACACACCCCAAATAGGATTACTGCAAATGGGCTCTTATTGCCAAAAAGTAGAGAGAGGAGCTCAAAATAGGTATAAAAATCTGGTGTATCTGGTAACAATATTGAAAACAAATTGTATCAAGTGCACCTTATTACTCTGTTGCTCTTAAGACCCTGTATGTAGGGATGTCTTAACAAGTGCACATTGTTGCCCCATAGTTCAGAATCCCTATATTTTGGGATGTTGAATTGTAACTTATTGCTTTGCTTTTAACGTTGTTATCACTAAAAAAGCAGTGGAGCTAAATTGCAGACTTGTCTCAGCTGAATGCACGAACATAGGAAGCCCCTTCTCTCGAGGGATCCACCTCCCAAACCCCCAGATCACATGAAAGGAGCTGAGCATCCAAAGCTCCTCTTTATGGAATAAAATGATTGATTATTTCGACATCCTCAGCCCCCAGATTCATAAATCTATCTAAAGCTTGCTGGAATCTTAGTTGCGTGGCTTCTCCTGACTAAATTAACCTAACGCGCGTTTCAGCGCATTGATGCGCCTTCGTCAGAGGTATAGTATCAGACTGTCCCTCGTGCGACTCTTTTATAGGAGTACCGGGTCGGAGAACAGTGGGCGTGTCAAAGACTTGTTCGCGCCAAAAAGTTCCGTTCAGATGGGTGCCGCCCCCCTATGAACGTCACCGTTTGATTGGCAGGGATTCTGAAGGTCCTCCCTGGTGCACTGTCGTCTAAACGTTCAATTCCTATTGAACAAATTGACGATCTGTGTCATTTTATATCTAGTGGATCAGACAAAGATTAGTCTGTATCCACTATTAGTCTTCATGGTCCAGCTAGCAATCCTCCTTGCACCAAATTTATGATTAGAGGAGCTTTGTCCATAATATATACACATATGCACATTAGTGATGCATCAGTGATACGAAAATATATTTGTACCTACTTATATGATGTAAATATTAGCATGATCAAAGTCCTTATTTAAAGGGGGCAGGATCCAAAAAATCTATACATCCATATCTAAATATATGTGATATGTAATAAACGGATCCATAATTGTCTAGGACACAGGGTCTGTGTCCTGGTTATTTAAAGGGGCTGGACAAGACCAAAACTTAGTGTATATACAAATCTCCTTTAGTTCTTTAACCACGTTTCCATAAATATAGATATTGTGTCGCTAGTCCACTTCTGTAATTAAGGGGCCGAGGGACATTAGAAACCAAACTTAAACACACAAATAACTAAGGTATTTACACAAATTGTTATATATACATATATACAGTTAAAGTAATTTGCATTACTACTGATGTTGAATATTATCTACTGTGAAACTCATTTTAATTTTCAATGAAGGGCGTGAATGTAAACCCTTCATTTAGTCCATTAGGGGCCAGTGTATTGAATTTGTAGATCCAATAGCATTCTCTCTTGAGAAGAGTACGGTCCAGGTCGCCTCCTCTGCGTCCTAGCTGGATCTTCTCTATACCCGCAAACTTGATTCCTCGCGTGTCACCTTGGTGTTCATTTCTAACATGTCTAGAAACTGGGGTATCTCTAAAATTCCTAACTGAATGTATGTGCTCCATAACTCGCCTCTTGAAGGGGCGAATAGTTTTCCCCACATATCTGAGGCCACACACACATATCAGTAGGTATATAATCCCCTTAGTATTACAATTAAAAAATTGTTTAATCTGACATGTTGATTGGTCAATCAAGTCTGGGAGAACTTTAGAATCTTTTAACATATAATGGCAGGCCACACACTTGCCACATTGGTAAGTTCCCTGCACGGAGAGCCAGTTAGTGTTGCCCCTTTTTGTAGATAAATGACTAGGAACCAACACTTCTTTTAGATTTTTGCCTCTTCGTGCCGTGAGGGAGACAAAAGGAGTCACTACTCCCTTAAGTTGGGGGTCTTGGGAAATCAAAGGCCAGAATCTGCCCAGTATTCGTTTGGTCTGGTCCCATCCAGAGTCAAACGTAGCCACACAACGAATAGGTTCCTGTTTTGTTGGTACTACTTTATCTTTCAGGAGATCTTCTCTATCACTTAACAGTGCCCTTTGAAATGCTTTTTTGAGGCAACGATTGGGATATCCCCTCTCTTTAAACCTAGCTCTGAGGAGTTTGGCTTGGTTGATGAATTCATCCATAGTTGAACAATTCCTCCTCAAGCGTAGGTATTGACCAACCGGGATGCCTCTTTTCAACGTTATTGGGTGATGACTTTCCCATCTTAGCATCGTATTTGTTGAGGTGGCCTTTCTAAACAGAGTGGTGTCAATTCTTGACTCTTTGGAGATATTGACAGTGCAATCTAGGAAGTTAAGTGTAGAGCCACCAATTTCCATTGTGAGTTTTAAGTTCAGCTCATTGGTGTTCAGGTTCTCTACAAATAACCTAAAGGCGTCCTCCGTGCCCGTCCAGACAACGAGGACATCATCCATAAACCTCTTCCAAAGGAAGATGTGTCTTGTGAACTCCATATTGACCTCTGAGAAAACCACATTCTCTTCCCACCACCCCAGGTGCAGGTTGGCATATGATGGAGCACAAGACGTGCCCATAGCTGTGCCCTGCACCTGGTGGTAGAATTGGCCATTAAAGAGAAAGAAGTTGTGGGTTAACACAAACCTCAGCAACTCTATTACGAATTGCGTGTGGTGCTCGTGTCTCAGTCCCCGTGTATCTAGGTAGCATTTAGTATGTGCCAATCCCAGGGTGTGGGGGATTGAGGAGTACAGGGCCTCTACATCGAGGCTACACAGAAGTGCACCTCTAGGTAGATTGAGAGACGTTGGGCACTTCAATGTGTCCTTTGTATCTCTCAAGTAGGACGGTAGTTTTTCCACAAATGGTCTAAGTATTTTGTCAAGATACTGACTGGCCCTACTCGTTAGATTATTTGACCCTGACACAATCGGTCTGGCTGTTAATTGAGTATATTTCTTGTGCACCTTGGGTAGGCAGTAGAACGTAGACACCACCGGATTTTTAGTATAGATGTAGGCATGTTCTCTCCTACCCAGTATGCCAGCATCAAATGCTGAGTCCAAGACACATTTAAGATCTGACAGAAATTTGGTGGAGGGATCAGAGCTCAATGT
The DNA here is from genome assembly GCF_036172605.1 of Pelobates fuscus. Classification (NCBI taxonomy): domain Eukaryota; kingdom Metazoa; phylum Chordata; class Amphibia; order Anura; family Pelobatidae; genus Pelobates; species Pelobates fuscus. The sequence goes on along the minus strand of NC_086318.1, from coordinate 280,500,799 downwards.
ACGGTAAGTTGTATCATCCTTAAGTATGTTGTTTGCAAGCTGAATATAATGCGCTCTGTTTAAAACAACAATGTTCCCCCCTTTATCTGCCGGTTTAATGATGATGTCCTCGTTGTCCTGCAGGACACGGAGGGCACGCCACTCATCCCTTGAAAGATTACTATGGGGTCGAGGTTCCAAGGAGTCTATTTTGAGTTTGTCTACCATTTTACATACTGATTCAACGAACATATCTATATTCTTGAAGTCTTTGATGTTCGGTGTAAATTTACTTCTAGGGCCCAAGTCTGTGTAGGGGTATGGGGAGGTCCCATCATTATCTTCCAACAGGGATACAAGGTCATTCAAACACTGAAATTCTCTGACACTGAAGCCCAATTCTCGAGCTCTTTTTTCATTGATAGTTAGAAAGTATTTATGTAAGGCCAGGCGTCTGCCAAACAAGTGGATATCCTTTATCCAGTCAAACTTGCTGAAAGGGGGTACCGGGACAAATGATAAACCCTTCCTCAGGACCTGATATTGTGGGTCAGTAAGTATAGTGTCAGAGAGATTGAGGACCTTTGTGTTGGTATCTAGTATCTTTTCCGTGCCCTCCCCCTGTATCTTGTCTGTCTGTATTGTGATGGCATTTCCCCCTCTCGGGGGCTCTGCCCTAAAAAAGTAACCCCTTTTTTTAGGATACCCTTTGATTGTTCGTTCGTACGGGATGCAGAGGCCATGTTAGTGTCCTCATTGTCTGTGTCTGAGGTCTCGTACTCAGATGTGGTGTTTTGATCGGATTCAACATGTGTAACCTTTCTGAATTTCCTATAGACACGTTCATTCTTATAATCTTGGTGGTCCCTCAGGAATTTCCTGTGTTTCCGATTCTTAATAGAATCCCTGTATTTATTGAGATTTTGTTGGAGACTGACTTCCTGAGTGTTAAAGTTTGGGTCTTCTTTAAACTGTTGTGTGGCTTCAACTGCCTCATTTACTTTATCATTAACCTCTGTAAGTTTTTTACTTTCGAATCTACATATTATGTCCATAAAGGTTCGAGAGCAGAGATTTGCCGCCTCTTCCCATTCTTTAAGGAGGGTGGCATCATTTATATTGGTGTTAGGCATAATTTGTACCCTGAGACCCCTTGGTATCATCGATTTATTGAGGTAATTTTGGAGAGATGAAATTTCCCACCCCATCCTAATCTGTTGTTTACAGAAATTCGATAGTTGTCTAAATTTTGATTCTATGTTCATATCTGTGGAGAGGAATGCACATTCTTTGTCTGAGAATACTTTCTCAGCATCTAGGCACCATTGATTTGGGTCCTTTAATTGATTCAGGAAGCTGGCCATATTTTGAGTTTACACAGTAGTAGGGAATAAGACACACTTATGCAGGTACTAAAACCAGTTTAGAACAACTTAAGTCAAAAAAGAAAAAGAAAAGAAGCCAGTGACTGAGTCAACCGGCCTCTGAGTGTGCCAGGGGAATCCAAACAAGGGGGTAACCCTTACATACGTGAGAAAGAACAATATTTACAAAAAGGTAGACCTAGGTGGAGAAGAGGAACCTCCTCAGCCCCAACCCTGATCCACCCAATAGGAGACCAGTCCCTTCGGTAATGCTTCTGGATAAAACTTAACGTTTATTTCAATTCGTAAAAATAAAATAATCTATATATGTGTGAACACCAAAAATGATACAGTGAAGAAAAGTGGTGAGAAAAAAATAAAATGATAAGGAGAGCCACAAAAATATAATATTAGTCTTAATGACTGTGGGTGTAGACCATAATCTGTAATGTATATTAGGTCCTTCCGAAAACACCCCAGATAAGACTCCAGCAAGTGGGCTCAATAGCCCAATGGGGTAAGATATAGAGAGAGGAGCTCAAAAGGTAGGTATAAAAACCTGGTGCACTTGGTGATAATATTGGAAATGAATTTTATCAAGTGCACATGGTGCTCAATTGCTCTTAGATCTCTGTGTTGTGAGATCAAGTACACATTATTGCTTAGATGTAAAGAATACCTATTGGGTGTGGACCATAATCTATAATATATATAGTCCTCCCAGAAAAAAACAACACAAAACACACACCCCAAATAGGATTACTGCAAATGGGCTCTTATTGCCAAAAAGTAGAGAGAGGAGCTCAAAATAGGTATAAAAATCTGGTGTATCTGGTAACAATATTGAAAACAAATTGTATCAAGTGCACCTTATTACTCTGTTGCTCTTAAGACCCTGTATGTAGGGATGTCTTAACAAGTGCACATTGTTGCCCCATAGTTCAGAATCCCTATATTTTAGGATGTTGAATTGTAACTTATTGCTTTGCTTTTAACGTTGTTATCACTAAAAAAGCAGTGGAGCTAAATTGCAGACTTGTCTCAGCTGAATGCACGAACATAGGAAGCCCCTTCTCTCGAGGGATCCACCTCCCAAACCCCCAGATCACATGAAAGGAGCTGAGCATCCAAAGCTCCTCTTTATGGAATAAAATGATTGATTATTTCGACATCCTCAGCCCCCAGATTCATAAATCTATCTAAAGCTTGCTGGAATCTTAGTTGCGTGGCTTCTCCTGACTAAATTAACCTAACGCGCGTTTCAGCGCATTGATGCGCCTTCGTCAGAGGTATAGTATCAGACTGTCCCTCGTGCGACTCTTTTATAGGAGTACCGGGTCGGAGAACAGTGGGCGTGTCAAAGACTTGTTCGCGCCAAAAAGTTCCGTTCAGATGGGTGCCGCCCCCCTATGAACGTCACCGTTTGATTGGCAGGGATTCTGAAGGTCCTCCCTGGTGCACTGTCGTCTAAACGTTCAATTCCTATTGAACAAATTGACGATCTGTGTCATTTTATATCTAGTGGATCAGACAAAGATTAGTCTGTATCCACTATTAGTCTTCATGGTCCAGCTAGCAATCCTCCTTGCACCAAATTTATGATTAGAGGAGCTTTGTCCATAATATATACACATATGCACATTAGTGATGCATCAGTGATACGAAAATATATTTGTACCTACTTATATGATGTAAATATTAGCATGATCAAAGTCCTTATTTAAAGGGGGCAGGATCCAAAAAAATCTATACATCCATATCTAAATATATGTGATATGTAATAAACGGATCCATAATTGTCTAGGACACAGGGTCTGTGTCCTGGTTATTTAAAGGGGCTGGACAAGACCAAAACTTAGTGTATATACAAATCTCCTTTAGTTCTTTAACCACGTTTCCATAAATATAGATATTGTGTCGCTAGTCCACTTCTGTAATTAAGGGGCCGAGGGACATTAGAAACCAAACTTAAACACACAAATAACTAAGGTATTTACACAAATTGTTATATATACATATATACAGTTAAAGTAATTTGCATTACTACTGATGTTGAATATTATCTACTGTGAAACTCATTTTAATTTTCAATGAAGGGCGTGAATGTAAACCCTTCATTTAGTCCATTAGGGGCCAGTGTATTGAATTTGTAGATCCAATAGCATTCTCTCTTGAGAAGAGTACGGTCCAGGTCGCCTCCTCTGCGTCCTAGCTGGATCTTCTCTATACCCGCAAACTTGATTCCTCGCGTGTCACCTTGGTGTTCATTTCTAACATGTCTAGAAACTGGGGTATCTCTAAAATTCCTAACTGAATGTATGTGCTCCATAACTCGCCTCTTGAAGGGGCGAATAGTTTTCCCCACATATCTGAGGCCACACACACATATCAGTAGGTATATAATCCCCTTAGTATTACAATTAAAAAATTGTTTAATCTGACATGTTGATTGGTCAATCAAGTCTGGGAGAACTTTAGAATCTTTTAACATATAATGGCAGGCCACACACTTGCCACATTGGTAAGTTCCCTGCACGGAGAGCCAGTTAGTGTTGCCCCTTTTTGTAGATAAATGACTAGGAACCAACACTTCTTTTAGATTTTTGCCTCTTCGTGCCGTGAGGGAGACAAAAGGAGTCACTACTCCCTTAAGTTGGGGGTCTTGGGAAATCAAAGGCCAGAATCTGCCCAGTATTCGTTTGGTCTGGTCCCATCCAGAGTCAAACGTAGCCACACAACGAATAGGTTCCTGTTTTGTTGGTACTACTTTATCTTTCAGGAGATCTTCTCTATCACTTAACAGTGCCCTTTGAAATGCTTTTTTGAGGCAACGATTGGGATATCCCCTCTCTTTAAACCTAGCTCTGAGGAGTTTGGCTTGGTTGATGAATTCATCCATAGTTGAACAATTCCTCCTCAAGCGTAGGTATTGACCAACCGGGATGCCTCTTTTCAACGTTATTGGGTGATGACTTTCCCATCTTAGCATCGTATTTGTTGAGGTGGCCTTTCTAAACAGAGTGGTGTCAATTCTTGACTCTTTGGAGATATTGACAGTGCAATCTAGGAAGTTAAGTGTAGAGCCACCAATTTCCATTGTGAGTTTTAAGTTCAGCTCATTGGTGTTCAGGTTCTCTACAAATAACCTAAAGGCGTCCTCCGTGCCCGTCCAGACAACGAGGACATCATCCATATACCTCTTCCAAAGGAAGATGTGTCTTGTGAACTCCATATTGACCTCTGAGAAAACCACATTCTCTTCCCACCACCCCAGGTGCAGGTTGGCATATGATGGAGCACAAGACGTGCCCATAGCTGTGCCCTGCACCTGGTGGTAGAATTGGCCATTAAAGAGAAAGAAGTTGTGGGTTAACACAAACCTCAGCAACTCTATTACGAATTGCGTGTGGTGCTCGTGTCTCAGTCCCCGTGTATCTAGGTAGCATTTAGTATGTGCCAATCCCAGGGTGTGGGGGATTGAGGAGTACAGGGCCTCTACATCGAGGCTACACAGAAGTGCACCTCTAGGTAGATTGAGAGACGTTGGGCACTTCAATGTGTCCTTTGTATCTCTCAAGTAGGACGGTAGTTTTTCCACAAATGGTCTAAGTATTTTGTCAAGATACTGACTGGCCCTACTCGTTAGATTATTTGACCCTGACACAATCGGTCTGGCTGTTAATTGAGTATATTTCTTGTGCACCTTGGGTAGGCAGTAGAACGTAGACACCACCGGATTTTTAGTATAGATGTAGGCATGTTCTCTCCTACCCAGTATGCCAGCATCAAATGCTGAGTCCAAGACACATTTAAGATCTGACAGAAATTTGGTGGAGGGATCAGAGCTCAATGTACGGTAAGTTGTATCATCCTTAAGTATGTTGTTTGCAAGCTGAATATAATGCGCTCTGTTTAAAACAACAATGTTCCCCCCTTTATCTGCCGGTTTAATGATGATGTCCTCGTTGTCCTGCAGGACACGGAGGGCACGCCACTCATCCCTTGAAAGATTACTATGGGGTCGAGGTTCCAAGGAGTCTATTTTGAGTTTGTCTACCATTTTACATACTGATTCAACGAACATATCTATATTCTTGAAGTCTTTGATGTTCGGTGTAAATTTACTTCTAGGGCCCAAGTCTGTGTAGGGGTATGGGGAGGTCCCATCATTATCTTCCAACAGGGATACAAGGTCATTCAAACACTGAAATTCTCTGACACTGAAGCCCAATTCTCGAGCTCTTTTTTCATTGATAGTTAGAAAGTATTTATGTAAGGCCAGGCGTCTGCCAAACAAGTGGATATCCTTTATCCAGTCAAACTTGCTGAAAGGGGGTACCGGGACAAACGATAAACCCTTCCTCAGGACCTGATATTGTGGGTCAGTAAGTATAGTGTCAGAGAGATTGAGGACCTTTGTGTTGGTATCTAGTATCTTTTCCGTGCCCTCCCCCTGTATCTTGTCTGTCTGTATTGTGATGGCATTTCCCCCTCTCGGGGGCTCTGCCCTAAAAAAGTAACCCCTTTTTTTAGGATACCCTTTGATTGTTCGTTCGTACGGGATGCAGAGGCCATGTTAGTGTCCTCATTGTCTGTGTCTGAGGTCTCGTACTCAGATGTGGTGTTTTGATCGGATTCAACATGTGTAACCTTTCTGAATTTCCTATAGACACGTTCATTCTTATAATCTTGGTGGTCCCTCAGGAATTTCCTGTGTTTCCGATTCTTAATAGAATCCCTGTATTTATTGAGATTTTGTTGGAGACTGACTTCCTGAGTGTTAAAGTTTGGGTCTTCTTTAAACTGTTGTGTGGCTTCAACTGCCTCATTTACTTTATCATTAACCTCTGTAAGTTTTTTACTTTCGAATCTACATATTATGTCCATAAAGGTTCGAGAGCAGAGATTTGCCGCCTCTTCCCATTCTTTAAGGAGGGTGGCATCATTTATATTGGTGTTAGGCATAATTTGTACCCTGAGACCCCTTGGTATCATCGATTTATTGAGGTAATTTTGGAGAGATGAAATTTCCCACCCCATCCTAATCTGTTGTTTACAGAAATTCGATAGTTGTCTAAATTTTGATTCTATGTTCATATCTGTGGAGAGGAATGCACATTCTTTGTCTGAGAATACTTTCTCAGCATCTAGGCACCATTGATTTGGGTCCTTTAATTGATTCAGGAAGCTGGCCATATTTTGAGTTTACACAGTAGTAGGGAATAAGACACACTTATGCAGGTACTAAAACCAGTTTAGAACAACTTAAGTCAAAAAAGAAAAAGAAAAGAAGCCAGTGACTGAGTCAACCGGCCTCCGAGTGTGCCAGGGGAATCCAAACAAGGGGGTAACCCTTACATACGTGAGAAAGAACAATATTTACAAAAAGGTAGACCTAGGTGGAGAAGAGGAACCTCCTCAGCCCCAACCCTGATCCACCCAATAGGAGACCCCTCCCTTCGGTAATGCTTCTGGATAAAACTTAACGTTTATTTCAATTCGTAAAAATAAAATAATCTATATATGTGTGAACACCAAAAATGATACAGTGAAGAAAAGTGGTGAGAAAAAAATAAAATGATAAGGAGAGCCACAAAAATATAATATTAGTCTTAATGACTGTGGGTGTAGACCATAATCTGTAATGTATATTAGGTCCTTCCGAAAACACCCCAGATAAGACTCCAGCAAGTGGGCTCAATAGCCCAATGGGGTAAGATATAGAGAGAGGAGCTCAAAAGGTAGGTATAAAAACCTGGTGCACTTGGTGATAATATTGGAAATGAATTTTATCAAGTGCACATGGTGCTCAATTGCTCTTAGATCTCTGTGTTGTGAGATCAAGTACACATTATTGCTTAGATGTAAAGAATACCTATTGGGTGTGGACCATAATCTATAATATATATAGTCCTCCCAGAAAAAAACAACACAAAACACACACCCCAAATAGGATTACTGCAAATGGGCTCTTATTGCCAAAAAGTAGAGAGAGGAGCTCAAAATAGGTATAAAAATCTGGTGTATCTGGTAACAATATTGAAAACAAATTGTATCAAGTGCACCTTATTACTCTGTTGCTCTTAAGACCCTGTATGTAGGGATGTCTTAACAAGTGCACATTGTTGCCCCATAGTTCAGAATCCCTATATTTTAGGATGTTGAATTGTAACTTATTGCTTTGCTTTTAACGTTGTTATCACTAAAAAAGCAGTGGAGCTAAATTGCAGACTTGTCTCAGCTGAATGCACGAACATAGGAAGCCCCTTCTCTCGAGGGATCCACCTCCCAAACCCCCAGATCACATGAAAGGAGCTGAGCATCCAAAGCTCCTCTTTATGGAATAAAATGATTGATTATTTCGACATCCTCAGCCCCCAGATTCATAAATCTATCTAAAGCTTGCTGGAATCTTAGTTGCGTGGCTTCTCCTGACTAAATTAACCTAACGCGCGTTTCAGCGCATTGATGCGCCTTCGTCAGAGGTATAGTATCAGACTGTCCCTCGTGCGACTCTTTTATAGGAGTACCGGGTCGGAGAACAGTGGGCGTGTCAAAGACTTGTTCGCGCCAAAAAGTTCCGTTCAGATGGGTGCCGCCCCCCTATGAACGTCACCGTTTGATTGGCAGGGATTCTGAAGGTCCTCCCTGGTGCACTGTCGTCTAAACGTTCAATTCCTATTGAACAAATTGACGATCTGTGTCATTTTATATCTAGTGGATCAGACAAAGATTAGTCTGTATCCACTATTAGTCTTCATGGTCCAGCTAGCAATCCTCCTTGCACCAAATTTATGATTAGAGGAGCTTTGTCCATAATATATACACATATGCACATTAGTGATGCATCAGTGATACGAAAATATATTTGTACCTACTTATATGATGTAAATATTAGCATGATCAAAGTCCTTATTTAAAGGGGGCAGGATCCAAAAAAATCTATACATCCATATCTAAATATATGTGATATGTAATAAACGGATCCATAATTGTCTAGGACACAGGGTCTGTGTCCTGGTTATTTAAAGGGGCTGGACAAGACCAAAACTTAGTGTATATACAAATCTCCTTTAGTTCTTTAACCACGTTTCCATAAATATAGATATTGTGTCGCTAGTCCACTTCTGTAATTAAGGGGCCGAGGGACATTAGAAACCAAACTTAAACACACAAATAACTAAGGTATTTACACAAATTGTTATATATACATATATACAGTTAAAGTAATTTGCATTACTACTGATGTTGAATATTATCTACTGTGAAACTCATTTTAATTTTCAATGAAGGGCGTGAATGTAAACCCTTCATTTAGTCCATTAGGGGCCAGTGTATTGAATTTGTAGATCCAATAGCATTCTCTCTTGAGAAGAGTACGGTCCAGGTCGCCTCCTCTGCGTCCTAGCTGGATCTTCTCTATACCCGCAAACTTGATTCCTCGCGTGTCACCTTGGTGTTCATTTCTAACATGTCTAGAAACTGGGGTATCTCTAAAATTCCTAACTGAATGTATGTGCTCCATAACTCGCCTCTTGAAGGGGCGAATAGTTTTCCCCACATATCTGAGGCCACACACACATATCAGTAGGTATATAATCCCCTTAGTATTACAATTAAAAAATTGTTTAATCTGACATGTTGATTGGTCAATCAAGTCTGGGAGAACTTTAGAATCTTTTAACATATAATGGCAGGCCACACACTTGCCACATTGGTAAGTTCCCTGCACGGAGAGCCAGTTAGTGTTGCCCCTTTTTGTAGATAAATGACTAGGAACCAACACTTCTTTTAGATTTTTGCCTCTTCGTGCCGTGAGGGAGACAAAAGGAGTCACTACTCCCTTAAGTTGGGGGTCTTGGGAAATCAAAGGCCAGAATCTGCCCAGTATTCGTTTGGTCTGGTCCCATCCAGAGTCAAACGTCTCTCAATCTACCTAGAGGTGCACTTCTGTGTAGCCTCGATGTAGAGGCCCTGTACTCCTCAATCCCCCACACCCTGGGATTGGCACATACTAAATGCTACCTAGATACACGGGGACTGAGACACGAGCACCACACGCAATTCGTAATAGAGTTGCTGAGGTTTGTGTTAACCCACAACTTCTTTCTCTTTAATGGCCAATTCTACCACCAGGTGCAGGGCACAGCTATGGGCACGTCTTGTGCTCCATCATATGCCAACCTGCACCTGGGGTGGTGGGAAGAGAATGTGGTTTTCTCAGAGGTCAATATGGAGTTCACAAGACACATCTTCCTTTGGAAGAGGTATATGGATGATGTCCTCGTTGTCTGGACGGGCACGGAGGACGCCTTTAGGTTATTTGTAGAGAACCTGAACACCAATGAGCTGAACTTAAAACTCACAATGGAAATTGGTGGCTCTACACTTAACTTCCTAGATTGCACTGTCAATATCTCCAAAGAGTCAAGAATTGACACCACTCTGTTTAGAAAGGCCACCTCAACAAATACGATGCTAAGATGGGAAAGTCATCACCCAATAACGTTGAAAAGAGGCATCCCGGTTGGTCAATACCTACGCTTGAGGAGGAATTGTTCAACTATGGATGAATTCATCAACCAAGCCAAACTCCTCAGAGCTAGGTTTAAAGAGAGGGGATATCCCAATCGTTGCCTCAAAAAAGCATTTCAAAGGGCACTGTTAAGTGATAGAGAAGATCTCCTGAAAGATAAAGTAGTACCAACAAAACAGGAACCTATTCGTTGTGTGGCTACGTTTGACTCTGGATGGGACCAGACCAAACGAATACTGGGCAGATTCTGGCCTTTGATTTCCCAAGACCCCCAACTTAAGGGAGTAGTGACTCCTTTTGTCTCCCTCACGGCACGAAGAGGCAAAAATCTAAAAGAAGTGTTGGTTCCTAGTCATTTATCTACAAAAAGGGGCAACACTAACTGGCTCTCCGTGCAGGGAACTTACCAATGTGGCAAGTGTGTGGCCTGCCATTATATGTTAAAAGATTCTAAAGTTCTCCCAGACTTGATTGACCAATCAACATGTCAGATTAAACAATTTTTTAATTGTAATACTAAGGGGATTATATACCTACTGATATGTGTGTGTGGCCTCAGATATGTGGGGAAAACTATTCGCCCCTTCAAGAGGCGAGTTATGGAGCACATACATTCAGTTAGGAATTTTAGAGATACCCCAGTTTCTAGACATGTTAGAAATGAACACCAAGGTGACACGCGAGGAATCAAGTTTGCGGGTATAGAGAAGATCCAGCTAGGACGCAGAGGAGGCGACCTGGACCGTACTCTTCTCAAGAGAGAATGCTATTGGATCTACAAATTCAATACACTGGCCCCTAATGGACTAAATGAAGGGTTTACATTCACGCCCTTCATTGAAAATTAAAATGAGTTTCACAGTAGATAATATTCAACATCAGTAGTAATGCAAATTACTTTAACTGTATATATGTATATATAACAATTTGTGTAAATACCTTAGTTATTTGTGTGTTTAAGTTTGGTTTCTAATGTCCCTCGGCCCCTTAATTACAGAAGTGGACTAGCGACACAATATCTATATTTATGGAAACGTGGTTAAAGAACTAAAGGAGATTTGTATATACACTAAGTTTTGGTCTTGTCCAGCCCCTTTAAATAACCAGGACACAGACCCTGTGTCCTAGACAATTATGGATCCGTTTATTACATATCACATATATTTAGATATGGATGTATAGATTTTTTGGATCCTGCCCCCTTTAAATAAGGACTTTGATCATGCTAATATTTACATCATATAAGTAGGTACAAATATATTTTCGTATCACTGATGCATCACTAATGTGCATATGTGTATATATTATGGACAAAGCTCCTCTAATCATAAATTTGGTGCAAGGAGGATTGCTAGCTGGACCATGAAGACTAATAGTGGATACAGACTAATCTTTGTCTGATCCACTAGATATAAAATGACACAGATCGTCAATTTGTTCAATAGGAATTGAACGTTTAGACGACAGTGCACCAGGGAGGACCTTCAGAATCCCTGCCAATCAAACGGTGACGTTCATAGGGGGGCGGCACCCATCTGAACGGAACTTTTTGGCGCGAACAAGTCTTTGACACGCCCACTGTTCTCCGACCCGGTACTCCTATAAAAGAGTCGCACGAGGGACAGTCTGATACTATACCTCTGACGAAGGCGCATCAATGCGCTGAAACGCGCGTTAGGTTAATTTAGTCAGGAGAAGCCACGCAACTAAGATTCCAGCAAGCTTTAGATAGATTTATGAATCTGGGGGCTGAGGATGTCGAAATAATCAATCATTTTATTCCATAAAGAGGAGCTTTGGATGCTCAGCTCCTTTCATGTGATCTGGGGGTTTGGGAGGTGGATCCCTCGAGAGAAGGGGCTTCCTATGTTCGTGCATTCAGCTGAGACAAGTCTGCAATTTAGCTCCACTGCTTTTTTAGTGATAACAACGTTAAAAGCAAAGCAATAAGTTACAATTCAACATCCCAAAATATAGGGATTCTGAACTATGGGGCAACAATGTGCACTTGTTAAGACATCCCTACATACAGGGTCTTAAGAGCAACAGAGTAATAAGGTGCACTTGATACAATTTGTTTTCAATATTGTTACCAGATACACCAGATTTTTATACCTATTTTGAGCTCCTCTCTCTACTTTTTGGCAATAAGAGCCCATTTGCAGTAATCCTATTTGGGGTGTGTGTTTTGTGTTGTTTTTTTCTGGGAGGACTATATATATTATAGATTATGGTCCACACCCAATAGGTATTCTGTACATCTAAGCAATAATGTGTACTTGATCTCACAACACAGAGATCTAAGAGCAATTGAGCACCATGTGCACTTGATAAAATTCATTTCCAATATTATCACCAAGTGCACCAGGTTTTTATACCTACCTTTTGAGCTCCTCTCTCTATATCTTACCCCATTGGGCTATTGAGCCCACTTGCTGGAGTCTTATCTGGGGTGTTTTCGGAAGGACCTAATATACATTACAGATTATGGTCTACACCCACAGTCATTAAGACTAATATTATATTTTTGTGGCTCTCCTTATCATTTTATTTTTTTCTCACCACTTTTCTTCACTGTATCATTTTTGGTGTTCACACATATATAGATTATTTTATTTTTACGAATTGAAATAAACGTTAAGTTTTATCCAGAAGCATTACCGAAGGGAGGGGTCTCCTATTGGGTGGATCAGGGTTGGGGCTGAGGAGGTTCCTCTTCTCCACCTAGGTCTACCTTTTTGTAAATATTGTTCAGTCTTCCAATAGACAAAGAACATCCCATAAAGCCGTGTATCGGGGTTGTGGTGGACGTGCAAATTTAATGCCTCGTAGAAGACGACAAATCAATAAGTGTTTCCCCGCCGGGAAACCATCCAATCCGCTGTGGTCAGCTGAAATCGCTGATCTATACACGTTTATGGTGTGGTATGCCAAACCTTGATAATACAAGGCAGTAAGGAAGCCCAGGATGTGATTTATAGGAGCACGTAGGGGATCCATGTGTGTTTCCACGCACCAACCACACCATGTGTTCCAGGCATGAGTATAGGATTGTCTTGTTCCTGGGGCCCAAGTTCCTGCCAATAGATCCAGAGTTGTTTGTGAAACGTTTGGCATGGTCCAGGGTCCCCAGAGAGGAGCCACGCCAGAAGTCTGAGATGTCCTTGCACCAGAAGTGGATGAGAGTTCCCATCGGGATCTGATAATAGGTCCGTGGATCCTGGGATCAATCTGGGATGATTGATAGACATTTTCATGAGTGACGGGAACCGAGGCTGTGCCGTCCAGAATGGTGTTAAAACCAGCGATGCTCGGAAGCGTTGTATGTGTAGGAGAGTTCGAGCTATGAGTGAGAAGGGAGGAAAGGCATATAGCCGGTTGTTCGGACAGTTTTGTAGGAAGGCATCCACTGCCATGGTGTCTGGGTCCGGTCTCCAGCTGAAGAATAAGGGAAGTTGAGTGTTCAACCGGGAGGCAAAAAGATCGATGTGCATCGGGCCCCAGAGTTGCTGGAGCTGCCGGAATATCGTGTGGTTCAATCACCAGGCGCTGTTGTCTTGTAAATGTCTGGAGTTCCAATCTGCTACGATGTTGGATGAAGGTATTCCGCTTGTACTGATATGTTGCGGCTCAGGCAAAATTGCCAAAATTATTTCGCCACGTTCGTGAGTATTGTGGATCTCGTGCCACCCAAGTGGTTGATGTAGCGGGCGGCTGAGATATTGTCCATGCGCAGGAGTATGGAACAATCGGTCGTGTCTCCGAGGAGGCTCCAGAGGGCTAATGAGTTCCAAACCATTGATGTGGAGTTCCTTTTACTGTGAGGACCATTTTCCACCTGTAGAGGTGGTACCACACCGAGCACCCCATCCGAGTCTGCTCGCGTCGGATTCTATGATGAGATCCTGGGTGGTTCCGAAGATTGCCCCGCCGTTCCATGCTTCCATGTGTTGAAGCCACCATGCCAGCTCCTCTTTTGCTGCGCGGTCTAGAGGTACAGAATCGGAGTAGGATTGATCCCAGCGTAGGTGGGTGGCTTTGAGTTGTTGCAGGGCTCTGTAATGGAGGGGTCCTGGGAAGAACGCTTGTATGGAAGCGGAGAGCAGGCCAATTATCCTGGCTAGCTGTCACAGTGTTAAGACCAGTCGTGCCATTGTCCACCGAATTTCCTTTTTGATGAGTTTTACCTTCGTGGTAGGTAAGATGAGCGTTCCGTGAATTGCATCTATATTGAAACCCAGAAACTCTTATTGAGTGGGAAGGCTGCAGGATCTATTTGTCCCAGTTGATTAGGAAGACCAGATTTTGAAGAAGGGCCAGCGCCCAGGAGAGATGTTGGCTCAGTAACTAGGCCTCGTGGGCAATGATTAGCATGTCGTCTAGGTATATGATCATACGTACACCTCTGCTGCAAAGAAGGGCGACTACCGGTTTCAGCAGCTTGGTGAAGCACCATGGGGCTGAGGACAGGCCGAATTGGAGGCATCGGAAACGCCACATAGTCTTTTCCCATTGGAACTGAAGTAGGTGGCGATCGGTATCGTGAGGTATGCATCTTGGAGGTCAGTTTTACCATCCAGTATCCCAGTCTTAGAAGATCCCGGATGCAGTGTATCCCTTCCATCTTTAAGTGATGGTATGTGACAAAGGCGTTGATTACTGGTCACGTACCCCCACCTTTCTTGGGCACCAAGAAGATGTTGCTTAGGAAACCGGTGGCGGTAGCTGAGACTTTGTAGATCGCACCTTTCTCTTCTAGTGTGTCTCTTCTGATACTAGACTTTTGTCTCGTGGGGAAAAAACTATCCGATGTGGTACTAAGAATTTAATCGGTTGTTGTATGAATTTGATGTGGTAGCCTAGAATTGTCTCTAGGACCCAGACATCTGAGGTTAGTTTGTGCCAAGCGTTGAATCTGCCTCCCACATTTGATAGGAAAAGGGTTTGTAAAGGAACATAACTCACCATTAGGCCGACGGCCATAGGAGGATCCCCTGGTTCCACGTGGGTGCCATGACCTGCCCCTGGTCGGGAAGAATCTCTCTTCATACTATGCTGTGCCTAGTCTAGTGCCATAAAAGTGTTGACAAAGTGTTAACAAAGATGTCTTCGAATAGGAGACCTTTTGCCTGTGTGCCAGGCTCTGAGATTGCCAGATTTATTAGTTTTGACTCAATTTTCATTAGTATTGCTTTTTGCTGTTCCATAGCCAAAGCAGTGTTGGCATTCCCAATCAGGCATATGCCTCTCTGGATCCATCCCCTGATGGCCCCGGATGCCCATATAACGAATGAGATAGAGTCTATTGGGGCCCGAGTTTGGCTATAGGCCTGAGTATGTCTAGGACCTTGTAGTCCAGTCCCATTTTGGCCTTCCATCCCTATTTACCCAGGAACTGGGCGATCTTAGGGTCCACTTTGGGGGTCACGCAGGCCATGTCTGGGACTGTGGGGCGGGGGCATTCCGCCCTCAGCTTACTCCTTGTGGCCTTTTCGAGGGGTTTCCTCACCCTGGTAGCTATATAAATGGTTGTGGGATACCAGTCAGCCGAGCGCGGATTATGCAGGGCATCAGGGTCAAAGAGGGGTTCCCCTTGGGGATTTAAAACGGCGGATTCGTCGGCCTCCTGCTCAGCCTTTACAGCTGGGGGTGCAGTCTCGCGGCGTTCGGGGGAAGAGTCCTCTGAATAAACAGAGTTGATGGCATCAGACCCATCTGAAACCTCTTTTGAGTCCGAATCAGAGTCGGACGAATCAGGTAGGGCTTTTGCCCTTTTCCAGGTCCGCACCGCTTTTGCCCGGTGGGGGGCTCTTTCACGTAGGAGCACCACATCCTCAGTCTCAACAGAGCACAACCTGTCCATCATACTCGTTTTGGATGCAGCACCTGATAGATGGTGTGATTTGCATGTAGCCTTGCGGCCACTAGTTGCCATTGGCTTGCTATCAGAGATTATAGGGGTGCTGAGCCGGAGGCTCAGCCGGATGCCCATATAACGAATAAGATAGAGTGTGACAGGATGTCTGACATCACTCCCATGGCATTATTAATGGCCTGTGTAACCAACTTGGTCATTGTAGCATCCAGGAGCGCCTGGAACTCCTCTGAATTTGTGTGATCCTGGGATGCTTCCTCTACACCCCCAATGGCAGCAGTGCCTGCAGACAGGACCTTTGTACCATGTCTGCTAGGTTTAGTAGAGGTGGAAGGAGCAGTAGTCTGTCTATAACCAGGGGACTGCATACTGGTTAGATATGTGTAAATACAGGGGTTATACTGAATATGGCACTAGTCAGTATGGCACCAACTTAAAAGGGGCACAGGGCTGACTGACACCACTTACTGTGGTTTATATCACTAAGGCACAATGTAACTGGCCTAAACAACACTATTACACCAATTACTGAAGGCACTTTAGGGCAAGGGGCACAAATATTATGGCACAAGTAGTATGGCACAAATAGTATGGCAGCTTACCGAGCGTTCCCTCAGGAATGACTCCTGGGGGACACTGGTAAACTGCCTAACACCTCCACTAGCCAATCAGCTCGCGCCCCTCCCTGAACGAGCGATGCGAGCGTCGGGCAAGATGGCCGCTGCGATGCGCGGGTGGTCTTGGTAGCTTTTTTTTTGGGGGGGGGGGCCGAGATCCGTCAGGCGGCTGGGTGCTCGTTATGAGACGGGGAGGCGAGGAGTGGGTGGGTGGGGGGGGAACCTTGGGGCCCCGAGGGCGTACCCTACTCGGTGGGAGAAATGGAAAAACGGATTATAAGCAACCCGAACGGCAGTGCAAGGGCGGGAGCTTGCCCCAGGGGAGGGGCAAGGATCCCTGCACTGAAAAAAGGGGAAACAAACATAATACAAATATACAATACTGTAAAAAATAATAATAATACAAACAGAAATGAATCAAATAATATTAAAGGTACAGTAGTACTAAGAAACAAAAAACAGCAAATATAATACCATTTTCTCAGAGCAGAAAAAGTATGAGGTACTTAGCTGAGGCAGCAGCAAAGAAAGAGGGAGTGGCTTAGGTCACATGAGAGGACATAGAACAAGAACTGATGCCATTGGTTAATATGTTGGAATGTTATATGGTTAGCCCCTAAGGGTATTTGTTTTCTTCTTTTTTCTTGTTATATTAATATATCAATATCCTTTCTTTGCTGCTGAGGAATAAAAGAAAGAGATAAGCCTAATATGAGCCTCCGTGTCCTTTAATAAAATCACTATTTTTATAAATGTTTCTAAATACTTCACAAACATTTCTGTAGTCTTGTGTATTCATAGTAATCTAAATTCCAAGTACTTGACCTAAAGGTGGAATAGTCTGTCTAGCTCTCTTTTATTATTATAATTATTCAAAAGGCATTGGCAAAGATAATATTTTTATTATTATTTCCCTTTCTGGGAAACATCAGTATAATTGCATGCAATACTTTGAACTGCAGTGGTAAACCGAACACTCATTTTAAAATGTATTTTTTTATAATAAATTAGCATTTTAACTGTTTCATCTATTTTGCTGGTGTATATGTGAAAGCTTAAAGTAGCATTCCTGAGATGGAAATGAGTCCTCATGTAATGCATTATATTGCTAATCCATTGGGGAAAAATGAAAAAAATAAGATATACATCTAATTTATGTTCCTAAATCATTTGCATTTGCAGACAAGTAACCGCTGAAGTGGTCATGATGCTTGGAGTAACCCTTTAACAGTGGTTCCCTAGTCACCCTCATATCGGCCCCAGCTGGAGGCCGAGATAAGGCAGAGATTACACTTAACACAAGATAGTGAGGGGAAGTCTTCTCATGAAAACGGGGGAATTCTCCTTAAGACCGCAACCCCCTAATAGTAAATCAATATTAGAGCTTACAAAATAATAAACTTTATTGAAAAAAACAAAATAAAATCCAAAGAACACACAGTCACCCCAAAAAATAGGGAATTAAAACAATAGCACTAGAGACTGAAAATCTAGCTGGCTAGGAGTGACTACAAGGCATAGTCCCTTAACAAAATAGGAAAGATTCCAAAAGTGTAACAAATCTATTCAAAGTCGAAACAAAGTAGCAGCTAATGAAGAAACAGTTTCAGTAGTAACTGAAGGGAATACAGCCTGTAGAAAGATAATTATTGCCAAAAAGGCAGCTTGCCATTCCTAGTACAGGGGCAGGCAACCTTTAACACCAGTGCCATGCACGGCACTCGTGGTGTCTTCGCACGACACTCAAGGCTGCTAGAGCCAAACAGGCTCTGGCCTATCAGGAGTCACAGTGAAACTTCAGATATCTGCTAATACGAACAGGTGGTGAAGAACTCAGGACACAAAGTTACAACAGCCAATCAACACAGTACAGTACAGTCAGACACTCCCAGCTAATGCACACAAACCATTCCCTCTACCTGTGATACAATTACCAAACACAATAGACTAACTTAATTACCACAGGCAGAAAATAATACGTTTTACCCAAAACACAGAAACACCCCAAAACAACAACATATCCTCATAAATCATACATCTCTGGATAGCTCTGATCTGGACGAACAACATATCCAAAAAATCACCCAGATCAGAGCAGGGGTTCCCGAATTCCATGAAAGTCACATTTGACCGACCGCAAGCATGGCTTTCATGCCCAAAAGAGTTCCACAGATTTAGGCTGAGTGGCCGGTCTATCTTCTCCTTCAAATAAAGTACAAATTGCACAAACAGATCCGTTCGTGCATAACTTCATTTCAATCGTCTCGTTCGTTAGTTTATTCTCCTAGAATAGTGCTCCGTTTGTATGGATTTAGCCGAACGCACGGAAGGTGGAAGTCTCAGCGGTGTTCGTGGAAATAGTAGCCGAAAATAGTTCCAGACGTTCAACGACAAAACGCTGCTGAGCAAGTTCGGCTAAACAAAATGGCTACCGCCACATGTTCGTTCATACGAACGCCGACCACCCAGCCATTCGCCAATTAAGCTGCACACTCCACATGCAGGGTGCTCAGTCGCTCGTCAGTTTGTGCGTCTGTTTGAATAGCATTATCCTGGCTGTAATAGCAGTTTAATTACCGAACACATCCACGAATACACCAGGGAAATGTTCAAATCCAAACAATTAAGGCAAAAGCTGTAATCCAGGGACAGAGGGTTCTGTCCCAAGTGCCTTGAACTCCAATAAGTTACAGGGGCCATAATCACAGGGCAGGAGGCCGGCAAGCTTCCAATATCACTTACGATGACACGCAAATCTATCTGTCCTCCCCTGATCTCTCCCTGCCCCTCTTGACTAGTGTCTCTGACTGCCTCTCTGCTATTTCTAACTGGATGGCTGCCCACTTCCTTAAATTCAACTTGTCCAAAAGAGAGCTTCTGGTCTTTCTTCCCTCAAGTATTGTGTAACGGACCGTTTCAGCAGACAAGGGGTTAAAATCCGTTTGGGCGATAATCCCCTTTCTGAGACAGGCACAGCTACTGCAGAACACCAAAACTCACGAATTGGATATAAGTGAATGCACCAAATTCCCGAACTGCATACAAGGGAATAAGGTAGCACTCCAAACTCCCGAACTGGAACCTCACGAATAGCTGCTAGCAGACGAACAGGAAAAGCTCCCAAGCAGCTTACACTCCTGGCAGTCAGTCTCTATCAGCATATAGTGAATCCCCCCAAGAACGGGACAAGGCTCCGTGTTGAGGGTCAAGCAGTGGTCTGTTTATTGAGGGCTACCTGCCCCTGTATTTATGCAGGTCTCCCACCTGGTGGACACTCCCCTAGGGGACCAGATGGAAGACTGTAACAAAAGACAGACATGTAGCATTTCAGGACATACAGAAGTAAAACATCCCCACAATGCATCCTGGCTTCCTTCCCTCTGCCCTGGAGAAGTAATTCAATTATCTCCCAGGACAAAGGCAAAACTCCATTACACACGTGGGGAAACAAAAACAGACTATCACTTTAAAATACATAAAGACACATTTTATACATAAAACACAGACATGTAACATATCCCCAGATAGCTCAGGTCTGAGTGCACATTATTAGGTGAATGGCACTCAGACCACACGAATACAGTTTAATTGCCATGGAGCCAGAGTCTTTAATTACACGAATTGGTTCCATGGCATAGCTATCTGGGTTAACATTCACATATACAAACTACCAAATTAACATGTATTTGGTTAAATATACACGAATAAGAACCAGGGGCTGGAGGTTCAGCGGTGCCTGCACATAAAAGTGTCCGGGTTTGGTGCAGGAAAGCCGGGCAGAAAAGCGCAGGCTGCCCGGGGAGCTCCAGAACACCGCCATCGTGTGGCGACTAAGTGTAACCGCGACCACCCAGTAACAATCAATTAAGCTGCGGTTAACCGCAGCTACTGGGTGGTCAATTGCCGGCACACGCTCGTTAAGCCGCGGCTCGTTAAACCGGCCGGCTTCCCACGGCTCTGGGGAGGCTGAAAAGAAGCTGTTTGTTCGGTAGATAGAATCTACCGAACGGCTGTGCAGAAAGGGAGAAATAAATCCTTCTGCACAGTAAAATTAACCCTTTAGCTGCCGGTCCATAATCCAAAGGCAGCAGGCGGGCAACCAGGCTCCTCCAATGCAATGTGGCGAGATTGGTCTCGTCACATCTCTCCCCTTTTCCAAACAGACTAACATTGTACCTGACCTCCTGCCGGTCAGTGCCCTTGTTAGTCCAGCAGCCCACCCACAAAACAGAAAAAAAACAGTACAGCCCACCCACAATAAATGGCTACTACACCTGGGTAGAGGAGAACCTTGTCCATGTCCAGATGCCTCCCCACGGCTGTGTGGGGGACTGGTAGGCTGCCTTGGTGTGTTGCTGAGTGGGCAGAGACCAGTGGTACTCTGTCCTGGTGCCAGTACTATCACCGGAGTAGTCTGGTTGGAGCCTGGTTGCTGGAGACTGTCTCCCCTTTAGGTGCGCGGCTCTGCTGCCGGAGGGGGAGACCGACTGTCTCCCCTTTGGCTAAACAGCCCTGTCGTGAAGGGGTAGGACCGACCGTCCCTACCCACTGTGTGGTAAATGCAGAGACCACAGTCCCATCTGCACAGGTGTGGGGCTTACAGTCTCCCCCTGGTACATTGATCTGTCGCTGGGGAGAGAGGGTAACAAGCTCCTCTCCCTATAGAACACTCTGCCGCTAGGGAATGGAGACTGAGCTCTCTATTCCCTGCCCATTAATGATCCGCTGCTGGGGAGAGGTGGTAACAAGCTCCTCTCCCATACATACTTCCAGTCTTTGCGGAGGGAGACCGACTGTCTCGCCTCCCAACACAGAGTCCTGCTGCTGGGGAAAGGAGACTGGGCTCTCTATTCCCTGCTGGATACTCTGCCGCTGGGGACTGGAGACTGGGCTCCCAATTCCCAACAAATAACACTGCCGCTGGAGAATGGAGACTGGGGTCCCAATTCCCGGCACATCACACTGCCGCTGGGGAATGGAGACTGGGCTCCCATTTCCCGGCACATCACACTGCCGCTGGGGAATGGAGACTGTTCTCTCAATTCCCAAAAAATCACGCTGCCGCTGGGGAGGGAGGACACTGCTCTCCTCTCCCTGGACTTCACACTGCCTTCCCGGCATATCACTCTGCTGCTGGGGGGTAGGAACAACTATCTCTGCCCCCTGTAACTCAGCCTGCTTCTGGGGAGGGAGGACACTGCTCTCCTCTCCCTGGACTTCACACTGCCTTCCCGGCATATCACTCTGCTGCTGGGGGGCAGGAACAACTACCTCTGCCCCCTGTAACTCAGCCTGCCGCTGGGGAGGGAGGACGCTGCTCTCCTCTCCCTGTACTTCACACTGCCTTCCCGGCATATCACTCTGCTGCTGGGGGGCAGGAACAACTACCACCTGGTGGACACTCCCCTAGGGGACCAGATGGAAGACTGTAACAAAAGACAGACATGTAGCATTTCAGGACATACAGAAGTAAAACATCCCCACAATGCATCCTGGCTTCCTCCCCTCTGCCCTGGAGATGTAATTCAATTATCTCCCTGGACAAAGGCAAAACTCCATTACACACGTGGGGACACAAAAACAGACTATCACTTTAAAATACATAAAGACACATTTTATACATAAAACACAGACATGTAACATATCCCCAGATAGCTCAGGTCTGAGTGCACATTATTAGGTGAATGGCACTCAGACCACACGAATACAGTTTAATTGCCATGGAGCCAGAGTCTTTAATTACACGAATTGGCTCCATGGCAAAGCTATCTGGGTTAACATTCACATATACAAACTACCAAATTAACATGTATTCGGTTAAATATACACAAATAAGAACCAGGGGCTGGAGGTTCAGCGGTGCCTGCACGTAAAAGTGTCCGGGTTTGGTGCAGGAAAGCCGGGCAGAAAAGCGCTGGCTGCCCGGGTAGCTCCAGAACACCGCCATCGTGTGGCGGCTAAGTGTAACCGCGACCACCCAGTAACAATCAATTAAGCTGCGGTTAACCGCAGCTACTGGGTGGTCAATTGCCGGCACACGCTCGTTAAGCCGTGGTTAACCGCGGCTTCAGGGAGGTAAATGGAGGGCGCACTCCAGCTTCTGGGTGGCCCATTAACAGTGCCGGCCGGCTTCCCACGGCTCTGGGGAGGCTGAAAAGAAGCTGTTTGTTCGGTAGATAGAATCTACCGAACGGCTGTGCAGAAAGGGAGAAATAAATCCTTCTGCACAGTAAAATTAACCCTTTAGCTGCCGGTCCATAATCCAAAGGCAGCAGGCGGGCAACCAGGCTCCTCCAATGCAATGTGGCGAGATTGGTCTCGTCACATATTGCTACTCCAGTCTCTGTCTCCCTCCATGTTAATGGTGCTTCCATCAGCTTCAACACGCATGCTCGCTGCCTAGGTGTTCTCTTTGACTCCGACCTCTCCTTCACCCCTCATGTCCAGTCGATCGCCAAACCCTGCCGCTTCCATCTCAAAAATATTGCGCACATCTGCCCCTACCTAACGCCAGATGCAGCTAAGGTGCTGGTCAATGCAACTGTCCACTCTCGCCTTGACTACTGCAGTCCACTTCTCAGTGATATTACGTGCTCCCAACTTGCCCCATTGCAGTTTATAATGAATGCGGCGGCGAGGCTCATCTTCTTGTCCGCCCGCACCTCCCATGCCTCACCCCTCTGCCAGTCCCTGCATTGGCTTCCCGTAAGATATAGGGCTCAATATAAAATTCTGGTTCTTGCTACTCCCACCTATCTATCCTCCTTAATACACAAGTATGTCCCGTCTAGGCCCCTACACTCTGCCGAAGACCTGCATCTATCCTCTGTTCGTACTCCCACCTCTGATGCTCGCATTCAAGATTTCTCTAGGGCTGCCAGTTCCTGTGGAACTCCCTTCTCTTCTCCGTTAGACATTCACCCAGTCTTCACTACTTTAAAAAATCATTAAAAACTTACTTTTTCACAAAAGTATATCAATTAAACTGTTAACGGCTACACAAAAAACACACTAAGTTTTCAGTGAATACTATTCCACCTATCTACTTCCCTAATACTTCCCGTACCTTTTGTGTCACTTTACCCCACTCCGTCTAGCATGTAAACTCATTGAGCAGGGCCCTGAACCCCTCTGTTTCTGTGCGTCAAACTTGTCTGCTTACAATTACATGTTTGTTAGTCCACCCATTGTAAAGCGCTACGGAATTTGTTGGCGCTATATAAATATAACAATAAAAGGACAATCCTCAATTCATGCACGTAGAGGAAGTGATCTCAGGTCACTTCCTCCCAGCACTTGTGAATGGAAATCCTCACTGTAGTTGAACATCCCGCAGCTGCTATTGCAGCTCATGTCCTTGAGCTGTACCTGGCCAGCCTGGTCCCAACTGGAACACAGGGAAGCCACCCACACTGCAAGATATACACATGGAATGCGTGGCTCTGCAGAGGAGTTGGTGACACTGCCACGACTTGCAGACAGGCCTGCTGCCACCTCCATTACTCCTCCTACTCCATCCTCATCCCTCCTCGGCTGAGTCCTCTTCTGCTGCTGCGTCTTGCTCCACATCAACGGCACCCCCTCCCCCCCCACAGCTCCCCAGGTACTATTCCACATCCCGGATACGGCAGTGTCACGCCGTCTTGGGTTTGACTTGCTTGAAAGCAGAGATTCACACCGGACAAGCACTCCTGTCCACCCTGAACGCACAGGTGGAAAAGTGGCTGACTCCGCAGCAACTGGATATCGGCAAAGTGGTTTTTGACAACAGAAAAAAAATTGTTGGCGGCATTGAAGTTGGGCAAGTTGACACATGTGCCGTGCATGGCACATGTGTGTTATCTGATCGTACAACGCTTTGTGCGTAAGTACACAGGCTTACAGGACGTCCTGAAGCAGGCCAGGAAGGTGTGTGGCCATTTCAGGCGTTCCTACACGGCCATGGCGCACTTTGCCGATATCCAGCGGCGAAACAACATGCCAGTGAGGCGCTTGATTTGCGCCCGACACGTTGGAATTCAACACTCCTAATGTTCGACCGCCTGCTCCAAAAAGAAAAAGCTGTTAATGAATATTTGTATGACCGGGGTGCTAGGACAGCCTCTGGGGAGCTGGGAATTTTTTTGCCACGTTATTGGACGCTCATGCGCAATGCCTGTAGGCTCATGCGTCCTTTTGAGGATTTGACACACCTAGTCAGTCGCACCGAAAGGCACCATCAGCGACATCATACCATTTGTTTTCTTCCTGGAGCGTGCCCTGCGAAGAGTGCTGGATCAGGCCGTAGATGAGTGTGAAGAGGAAGAGGAAGAGTTGTGGTCACCATCACCACCAGAAACAGCCTTATCAGCATCGCTTGCTGGACCTGCGGCAACGCTGTAAGAGGATTGTGAGGAAGAGGAGTCAGAGGAGGAATGTGGCTTTGAGGAGGAGACGAAGACCAACCACAACAGGCATCCCAGGGTGCTCGTTTTCACCTATCTGGTACCCGTGGTGTTGTACGTGGCTGGGGGGAAGAACATTCCTTCATTGACATCAGTGAGGAGGAGGAACGGGAAATGAGTAGCTCGGCATCCAACCTTGTGCAAATGGGGTCTTTCATGCTGTCGTGCCTGTTGAGGGACCCTCGTATAAAAAGGCTGAAGGAGAACGACCTGTACTGGGTGTCCACACTACTAGACTCCCGGTATAAGCAGAAAGTGGCAGAAATGTTACCGAATTACAACAAGTCGGAAAGGATGCAGCATTTGCAAAATAAATTAAAAAATATGCTTTACACAGCGTATAAGGGTGATGTCACAGCACAACGGGAATCTAACAGGGGAAGAGGTTGAAGTCATCCACCTCCTCCCACGACCACGCCGGCAAGGACAGGACGCTTTAAAGACGTGTTGTTGATGGAGGACATGCAGAGCTTTTTAAGTCCTACGCATCGCCACAGCCCTTCGGCATCCACTCTCAGAGAACGACTCGACCGACAGGTAGCAAACTACCTTGCCTTAACTGCAGATATCGACACTCTGAGGAGCGATGAACCCCTTGACTACTGGGTGTGCAGGCTTGACCTGTGGCCTGAGCTATCTCAATTTGCGATAGAACTTCTGGCCTGCCCCGCTTCAAGTGTCCTGTCAGAAAGGACCTTCAGTGCAGCAGGAGGTATTGTCACTGAGAAGAGAAGTCGCCTAGGTCAAAAAAGTCTAGATTACCTCACCTTTATTAAGATGAATGAGGGATGGATCCCAAAGGGACTGACAGTGGGCGATACATTCGACTAAAAAAGGCCTGATGAGATGAGCTGCCTTGGGCTAAAAATGGTCCACACGCTGCTGTATTTTAGCTCTGAATGCCGGCTGACTTGCGTGACTTATCCGCCACTAACTAGGGTTCAAGCCGCAATGTTTTAGGGCACTTTCTGCCTGGGAAACAAACATCATTTTTTTTTTTTTTTTTTGTAAATCTTTCTTTTATTATGGCACATGCGTTATGGGTTACAGAACAAAGAGAGGAGGCAATATGGGGTAACACATGTTAATGATAACAAGAAGGCATTTAGTGCACTCCGAAGAAAGATTGCCATAGATTTTGTGTTTTAGAACAACATGGGAACAGTATAATGATACAAGCTTGGTAACTATAACGAGTTAGGTTAAGTTAAGTTAAAGAGAGTAATTGCTGCTTAACAGTGTTTATGAAGCATGCAGATTCATCCAAACATTAATAGCCTGTTTGAGAATGGCCACGTTTTTAACTCTTATTGTACTTTAAGATTAGACATGCTTTGTAGTTGCTAACAATCGGTAGATACCACACAGCATCAACAACATATATAGACATGACATATATAGTTACTACTTCGCTGAACTGTAAAGTAGGTGCTAGAGTAACTAAGATCTGGCTAACATTTCGGTCAATTGCTGAAATGCAGTGAGAGGGTTAATAAAAGGAGTATTCAACATTTGTAAGTATTGCTAAACATACTCGTTGTGTTAATGTTAGTGAAAGGCTCTGATAAGTCTGGGTAAGATACAAGAAATGCACGTTTTAAATTATAGAATACGATAATTTCAAGTGAGATCTCAGGCTAGGCATGCTAAGATTAACAGCGGCAGTACTAATAGTATGAAGTAATTAAAACATGCGAATTCAGCTATGTATTCACTCTCCGTTGTAAAAATAGAGTAAAATAAAGTAAAAAAGGGAGAGAACAAAAAACAAACATGGAATGAGCAGTGAGTGATCTGTCCCGATGTTCAGCCCATACCCTTTGGGAGCTTAGCTAGGGTGAAAAGAACTTATGTAGTCCCAAGTTGGTGCCCCTCTTGTTATGGGGTTTCAGTCTAGCACAGGCAGACTACCTGCAATCCAGGTTTCATCCGGCACCCACTGTCGGTCTGAGTAGTGGGTCAGCGTATATCATGTTGTGCTTTGTGGCGCCGTGTGTGGCTGGTAAACGACTCCACCTTCCTCCGTGTTTGTCAAAGTGTAGAGGTATGTTTCGTCCAGAAAATGCAAGTGTTGTAGGCCCAAGTCCTGCGAGAGTGAGTGATGTTAAGTTCGCGTGGCTGTGGCTAGTGTGTTGATTTTCCGCCCTCTTATTCCACCGGGCATTCAGAGTGTGGTTCTCCCGGTGTTGTGGTGGTTCTGTGTCCGCGGGCCACCGCCCCTCAGCCCGAGGCCGTGACAGGCGCTCGTGCCCTTTTGCCATTGACCCTATCTTCGGGATCGTGGGTCCTGGGTTCTGCCGGTATGGATTTCCCCCCAGGATGTATGGCAGGCTACAGAGGAGTTCCTCTGGGTGAGCGCCCAGCTCAGAAGAAGGATAAGGTGTCTCACGGGCAGCTCCATCCACGTGAGTAGCGTGAAGTATAGGGGCCACATTACCTTGCGTCCGATATGTCTCTGGACTTTGGTGCTGCTTAAAGATGTGGGTCGCTGGGTTCGTGCAACCCTGCGTGCCGTGCCGGGCTGTATCAGTTATCGGCTTCATGCGGTCGCCTACCGCTCTCGCAGCCTCCGCCATCTTGGCCGCGTGTCTGGGGCCTGCATGGCGGTCTGCCAGTGCCTCCGTGTGTAGCTTGGGGCATAGACCGGGATCACCCCCCCGGTCCCGTGGGGGGGGGACCAGGACCGGGACCGCCGATGTGCTTTGTGTGCTCCGGGCTCCGTTGGGCAGGATAGTGGAGCGGCGGCCGTCCACTCCACTCACCGCCAGGCAGGTACCCGCTGAATGCTGCAGGGGACCCTTCCTCCGGGGGACTAGAGCTCTGCGAGCAAGCCTCTCCCCGGCTCCGGTAGCCCGTGTACTTTGCTGGTCGAGGTTGGTGATCGCTGATTTCGGATTAATTTGCAATTTATAAGTTAAATCGAGTATCTTGAGCGGGAGCTGTGCTTTCCTGCGACTGCTAGGCTCGGCGGCCCGGCCCCGCCCCCCCATCATTTTTTATGGCGCTGCAACAATACCTAATTTTTCAGGCATGTGTACATGCCTAATTTTTCGGCCCTCTGGTGCTGCACTGTGGCTTCAAAAACCAAACCAAAAAATAGGCACATAGTGACCCTATGTAGGGGGAACAGTCTCTATTCTGCTCTGTGTCAGTGTGTATCAGGGATCCTTAGGATAGGTGTCAATCCATATCTGCCAAGTGACCCTATGTAGGGGGAACAGTCTCTATTCTGCTCTGTGTCAGTGTGTATCAGGGGCTTTGAGGACAGGTGTCAATCCATATCTGCCAAGTGACCCTATGTAGGGGGAACAGTCTATATTCTGCTCTGTGGCAGTGTGTTTCAGGGATCCTTAGGATAGGTGTCAATCCATATCTGCCAAGTGACCCTATGTAGGGGGAACAGTCCCTATTCTTGATAGAAACATAGAAACATAGAATGTGACGGCAGATAAGAACCATTCGGCCCATCTAGTCTGCCCAGTTTTCTAAATACTTTCATTAGTCCCTGGCATTATCTTATAGTTAGGATAGCCTTATGCCTATCCCACGCATGCTTAAACTCCTTTACTGTGTTAACCTCTACCACTTCAGCTGGAAGGCTATTCCATGCATCCACTACCCTCTCAGTAAAGTAATACTTCCTGATATTATTTTTAAACCTTTGTCCTTCTAATTTTAGACTATGTCCTCTGGTTGTGGTAGTTTTTCTTCTTTTAAATATAGTCTCCTCCTTTACTGTGTTGATTCCCTTTATGTATTTAAATGTTTCTATCATATCCCCCCTGTCTCGGATCATTAGGATAGATGTCAATCCATATCTGCCAAACGACCCTATTTAGGGGGAACAGTCTCTATTCTGCTCTGTGTCAATGTGTATCATGGTCTCTGAGGACAGGTGTCAATCCATATCTGCCAAATGACCCTATGTAGGGGGAACAGTCCCTATTCTGCTCTGTGTCAGTGTGTTTCAGGGATCCTTAGGTTAGGTGTCAATCCATATCTGCCAAGTGACCCTATGTAGGGGGAACAGTCCCTATTCTGCTCTGTGTCAGTGTGTATCAGGGATCCTTAGGATAGGTGTCAATCCATATCTGCCAAGTGACCCTATGTAGGGGGAACAGTCTCCATTCTGCTCTGTGTCAGTGTGTATCATGATCTCTGAGGACAGGTGTTAATCCATATCTGCCAAGTGACCCTATATAGGGGGAACAGTCTCTATTCTGCTCTGTGTCAGTGTGCATCATGGATCCTTAGGATAGGTGTCAATCCATATCAGCCAAGTGACCCTATGTAGGGGGAACAATCTCTATTCTGCTCTGTGTCAGTATGTATCAGGGATCCTTAGGATAGGTGTCAATCCATTTCTGCCAAGTGACCCTATGTAGGGGGAATAGTCCCTATTCTGCTCTGTGTCAGTGTGTATCAGGGTCTCTGAGGACAGGTGTCAATCCATATGTCAAGGTGTCAATATGTCATATGTCAGGTGTCAATGCATATCCATTGTGATTTAGGAATGTTAGGTGATTTCTGCCCTTTATGGATTAAAACCAGACTCTGCATCAACTGTGTCATTTTCCATGGGAGTTTTGCCATGGATCCCCCTCCGGCATGCCACAGTCCAGGTGTTAGTCCCCTTGAAACAACTTTTCCATCACTTTTGTGGCCAGAAAGAGTCCCTGTGGGTTTTAAAATTCGCCTGCCCATTGAAGTCAATGGCGGTTCGCCCGGTTCGCGAACGTTTGCGGAATTTCCCGTTCACCGTTCGCGAACCGAAAATTTCGTGTTCGCGACATCACTAATGCTATGATTTGATTACTCGGATTTTGTTGTAGGATGTTGTTCTAGTTAAAACTAGATTTGACAAAACAAATAATAAAGTCTATAAAATTATTTATTTGTTATGGTATTAAAAATACTTTCATACAATGTGATGGGCCTTAACACTCCGCATAAGAGAATATTAATAGCCAAAGAAGGAAGAACTCAAAAAGTAGATATACTTTGCATTCAAGAGACCCACTTTAACCCCTTAAGGACCAAGCACGTATCAGGTACGTCCGACAAAAAACGGTCTTTAAGGACCACGGACTTACCTGATACGTCCGAGGGGAATTAGAGCACTGGAATCGATCATGATCACTTCCAGCAGCTCTAATGGTATTGCATCGATGTCTCCATGTTGGAGGGCCCAGGGCTATGTGATCACTATGATCACATCGCCGCAATGGGAGTCTAGGAGCTGCCAGAAGGGGGACTGTCTGAGCTGTCAGAAAATCCCCCTGGCTGCTTAAAAGTAAAAAAATAAATATATATATATATATATATATATATATTATACATGCCTATATATGATTTCATTATAAGTGTACTTTGAGATATATAAACATATATCTGAAAATACACTTATAATGAATCATATATATGCCTAATATATTATAAAATGCTTTAATTATAATATATTATGTATATATAGGAAATAAAAGTGTGTGTGTCTGTGTATAATGCCACCCGGCATTATAACAGAAGCCAGTTAACGTAACCTACCAACAACAGGACAAGTGTCATTTCAGTGTCATTATAGTATGTCTCACCTGTCAATCCAAGGGGAGGACTTCTCACTACCCAGTACTCCACCCACACCAACTGCAGCCCCTACCATAGGCGAAAACCAAGACAAGTCAGGTCCCTAAGATCGCCTCACAGTTAATGCTAAGAGGCATTCCATACCCAGCCACCGCATGGAAGGCGGAATTATATTGACTCATGATGGCCAAAACAGATAATCCACAACCTGCGACCAGCACGCAAGCCAACATAAACAACACCTTAACTGGGATATAGGCCACAATGTCGTCTAATGTTTCCCACTACTAAGATTACCATCAAAGCTTGGGATCCTGTGCTTAAGCCCTTGTGCCCTTGTGGATGGATGGCACAGTCAGGATTACTAGTTGATCCAGCACGCAGAACTGCATCACAACCTAGGACTAAAGGTAACGCTTTACCGGGCCTTAGAATGGCCGGACTTAACCTACCAGAGAATAGTCAGAATACTTGCAGTGGTCGGGGACACAGAATGAGACACAATGATGAGGAAAAGCCAAAAGTCAAGGATACCAGAATACAGGGAAATCAAAACAAAGCAAAAATCAATAACCAGAAATAAACACTCAGGAACACACTCTCGGACAATCACTAAGGGAAACCACAACAGGGCAATGAGGAAAGGGAAAAAAGGATTTTAAATAAGCCTCCTTCATATCCGATTGGCCGTACCCGGCCTTTGACCCCAGAACATGCGTGTGCATCCTTTACGTGACGTCACATGCACGCCAACATTGTCAATACCATGGGCGGACGTGGGGTTACAAATTTATGTGGATCCACATCGGCCAGTGTCCACCAACATGCTGCAGGAGTCAGACACATTGCTGCATGGCCGCTGAACGGCACCTCCACATCTGTCAGGAAGGCAAGCACTGCAGATACCGCAAGGTGAGGATGAACATGTGACATTACCCCCCACCTGAAGGCCGCCAACCAAGTGGGCAGGACCAGGCTTGAGGGGAAACCTGGCGTGGAAATAACGAATCTTGCGACCATTTTGGAGGCCCATACCCCCTCCAATTAACCAAATACTGCAAGGAATCGCGAGAAAACCTGGAATCGATTATGGAAGAGACGTCATACTCTTCCTGTCCAGAAACAACCAACAGAGGAGGGGGAACACTTGGGACAGTATACCTATTGCAAATAAGTGGTTTGAGCAAAGAAACATGAAAGGTATTAGGGAGTGCCAGAGAATATGAAACAGGATTAATCCTTCAAAGGGTACGAAATGGACCAAGGAATCTGGGGGCAAACTTCATGCTAGGAACTTTCAGTTTGACGTTGCGCGAAGATAACCACACCCTCTCAACTACTTGGTAAACAGGGTTGGCACCCTGCCGCTTATCAGCATAAAATTTGAAACAATCAGCTGCAGTTTGGAGAGCGTAGTGAACTTTGGTCCAAGTATTATGAATAGCAGCAAGGTGGTCATCCAAAGCAGGGATAGCTGTGTCAGTGAAAACAGCCGGCAGAACAGTAGGGTGATGACCGTTATTAACAAAGAATGGACTATGTCCAGAAGAGTCATGGTTAGCATTGTTTCTAGCAAACTCGCCCAGGGTAGTAATTCGGACCAATTATCTTGAGTGCTATTAACAAAACAACGCAAATACAATTCTAAAGACTGGTTAGCCCTCTCAGCTGTGCCATTGGTTTGGGGATGTTACGAGGAAGAAAACAACAATTCAGTGCCCAACTGCTTATTGAAAGCCCTCCAAAACCGAGACACAAACTGAGAATCTCTGTCTGATACAATATTTGAGGAATGCCATGTAGCCGGACAATTTCTCGTATAAAAATAAGAACCAGGTCTTGAGAGGATGGCAATTTTTTGAGCTGAACAAAATGAGCCATCTTGGAAAAGCGGTCAACCACCAAAAGAATGGTGGTATAGCCATTAGAACTAGGAAGTTCTACAATTAAATCCATGGACAAATGGGACCATGGAACACTAGGTACAGGAAGAGGATGCAACAATCCACATGGAAGTTTATGAGGTACCTTAGAAACTGCACAAACTGAACAGGCCTGCACATATTCCTTTAACATCTTTTCTGAGAGAATCCCACCAAAATGATCTCAGGATCGCGGATATGGATTTATTAATGCCTGCATGTCCAACAGTCACGTTGTTGTGGAACATCCTCATGACATTCTCTCTTTCAACCAACGGAACAAATAATTTATCTAGTGGTTTATTGCATGGTGCCTGAGACTGAGCCTACATGATAGCACCAAGCAGAGGGGATGATAAGGAAAGAACAGTGGATGCAATGATACACTCGGGTGGAACAAAAGGGATGTCTCTTGTTCTTGTATAGATTCGGTGTCAAACTGTCTAGATAAGGCGTCCGCTTTCACGTTTTTGGAACCAGTTCTATAAGTTATAAGAAAGTTAAAGTAAGATAGGAACAAAGACCATCTAGCCTGTTTAGAAGATAGTCGTTTAGCATCCCCTATATAAGCCAAATTCTTGTGGTCAGTAATGATCAGAAGGGGGTCATTGGAACCCTCTAAAAGATGTTGCCACTCTTTAAGTGCTAGTTTAATGGCCAACAATTTTCTGTTGCCAATATCATAATTATTCTCAGCAGGAGACAACTTTCTAGAGAAGTACCCACATGGATGCAAAGGGGTATCCTGATTGTCCCTCTGAGAAACAGCCCCCACCCCAGAGTCCATCAGGGCTTTGCATGAAAAGTTATTTTTGTTGCACATGACCATAACATCAAGGAGTAACCTATTTTGGTTATTACCAGAGGACGTATCCATCACACCTAAGACCTGTCCCCTTAAGGTTCTTAGGTGTGTAAGTTTTCCGGACATATGGGACAAACACATATGTATTTTTTTTACCGCGGTATAGACATAGCGGTATAGACATAGCCCTGTCTTCTCCTTTATTGTCTTTCTGCCTAAGACAGACGAGTAATCCCCAACTGCATAGTTTCAGGTTCGGACTGTACAGAGAGGTCAGGGACGACAGATCTGGAGAAACGTGCCAATG
This sequence comes from Pelobates fuscus, assembly GCF_036172605.1. NCBI lineage: Eukaryota > Metazoa > Chordata > Amphibia > Anura > Pelobatidae > Pelobates > Pelobates fuscus. The sequence goes on along the minus strand of NC_086318.1, from coordinate 280,467,367 downwards.
ACATAGCCATATGTCTGGTTCTATTTCTGGTAGTTTCTCTGGTTCTAAGTCTATTATCAATCTGCATGACAAATGTGATAAACTCATTTAATCTTTTAGGTAGGTCTTTGGCAGCAATTTCATTCAGAATTGCCTTGAATAATACTTTTTTTAAATGCAGAGATTAATCTGCTATTAGTCCAGTCTACCTCAGAAGCCAAGGTGCGAAATTCTATGGCATAATCTGAGATAGACTGGTTCCCTTGTTTGTTATGCATTAGGGCAGTGGAGGCGTCATCCTCCCTGCCTAATGATTCAAATGTTAATTTGAATTCTGCAAGGAATTCCTGGTAATTATATGCTATACTCCTATTACTCTCCCATAAAGGATTGGCTCAAGCTAAGGCTTTACCTTTTAGTTGGTTCATTAGGTAACCAATCTTAGCTCTATCTGAGGGAAAAGATCCTAGTGAGAACTCAAAGTGGTACTCATATTGATTCAAAAACCCCCGGCATTCTTGAATATTACCATCAAAATGTGGGGGAGGAGATCGTAGGTGCCTTATGTACTATAGGTGGAGGTACTTTAGGCAGTGGTGACATAGTCGGAGAAACCTCAGGCTGTAAATGCGCTGTTAGAGTAAGGAGCGTACTGAAAGCCTGGGCAAACTGATCTATACAGTGATCATTCTCCTCTAGCTTTCTCTCGCAAGCTGCTATGTGTTGACACAGTTCTGCAGGTTCTATGGCCATGTTGTAATGTCAGGATTACTAGTTGATCCAGCACACAGAACTGTATCACATCTAGGACTAAAGGTCTTACCAGACCTTAGAATGGCCGGACTTAACATACCAGAGATTAGCCGGAATATTTGCCGAGGTCAGGGACACAGAATGAGACACAACGATGAGGGAAAGCCAAAAGTCAGGGATACCAGAATACAGGGAAGTCAAAACGAAGCCAAAGTCAAAAAAACAAAATAAACGCTCAGGTACACACTCTCGGACAACCACTAAGGGAAACCACAACAGGGCAATAAGGAAAGGGAAAAAGGGATTTTAAATAAGCCTCCTTCAGATCCGATTGGCCGTACCAGACCTTTGATTCCAGAACGTGCGTGCGCGTCCTTTACGACGTAGTCAATACCGTGTGCGGACGTGGGGTTACAAATTGGTGTGGATCCGCAGCGGCCAGTGTCCACCAACATGCTGCAGGAGTCAGACACCTTGCCGCATGGCCGCTGAACGGCACCTCCACATCTGTCAGGAAGGCAATCACTGCAGATACCGCAAGGTGAGGATGAACATGTGACAGGCACTCCATTTTCTCTTTTTTTCTTCTTTCTTTGCCCCTTCTCCCAATTTTTATATATATTTTTTGTTTTACTTTTAATTTAATTGCACTATTCATTCATACCAATTTGTTATCACAATAAAAAATTACTATAATGTGCCTGTTATACTTTCTTAATTGATTTACCTTTTTTATTGTAAAAGTTATTGTTATTGTAAAAGTATCACTTTAATAAAATATATTTAAAAAGGAATAACTAAAATGTAGGATTCACTAATTAATATTTCAATGCTGCATTTGAAGAGTAGACCAAATTCTCTAATCAAGTTACATGTTCCCAATTTTCCTTTCCCTGTGGAACCTGAAAAGTCAGGTCAGATTAATGAGAACACAGAACAAAGTGTACTTTCTGGCTGTATATTAACAGATTTACCCATAGGTTTAAGGGACACTCCAGGCACCCGAACCACTTCTGCCCATTGGGGTGGTCTGGATGCCAACTCGCACTACCCTTAACCCTGCAACTGTAAATATTGCAGTTTTCATAAACTGCAATATTTACTTTGCAGGGTTAACTCCTCCTCTAGTGACTGTCTACTAGACAGCCACTAGAGGGCACTTCCGGGTTTATAGTACACATTTCGTGTGCTATAGCGTCGCTGGGCGTCCTCACGCTGGGCGCTGGGCGTCCTCACTGAAATCCCCATATGAAAGCATTTTTCAATGCTTTCCTATGGGGAGGCCTAATGCGTGTTTTTTTCAATTTGACAATCTTTATTTTCGCAAAGAATTGGAGGGGAACAGAAGGGAGAAAAGGGGGGGGGGACGAAATCTTCATCACAATACATTTTTCATGTTCATCATGCTCATATTTACAGTTCTCCGGGTCAATTGTTTACGGCTCGGGTAGAGAGTGTGTAGGCTTGTTCATGATATTGTGTTACTTCCTACAATGTATATTAGTGTCTTGATATTGTGCTTGCCTGGAGTAGCATACTGTTTTATTTTTATGTTGTTTACTATTACTTGCATTTCTACCTGTATCTATTATCTCCTGTTGTGTTTGAGGTCACTAGGTGGTTGTGTGTGCTTGAGTATGCGACACTAGTGCAGCTCGGTTTACTTCTATCTTGCCATACACTGATATGTTCTGGGCTTCGTAGCGCTCTTATGTGTTGTTCAGCTCAGCCTCTGAGGGGTTATTTGTGTAGTTTATTCCGTGTTTGGCTGTTTATTGAATGTGTATTTCTGTTACTGTGTTGTGTTCTGTGTCTGAGATTTGTGGTATTTGTTGTGTGAGGATTTCGGGTGTTATTTCACTGCTTTGCTTTAGTTTGGTTTATCTGTTCTTTGTCCCAGTATTCCTTCCACATTAGGTTTGCTTTGTTGATGGTTTTCTTTTCTCCGTTCTGGTTCGTGAACATGGTCTCGTATTGCCAGTTGGTGTTTATTTGGTTGATGAGGCTATTGAGTTGTGGTTTGGTAGACGTCTTCCAGAGCCTAGCTATCACCATTGCTGCTGAGATGAGTATGTGATATGCCCATACTCCAACTACTACCCACGACCCAATTATTGTTGGACACTTGGGACTCACTTAAACAAGACATGACAAATTACCAACCAATCCCATTAGCTACCCCTTTAGAAGCACTAGCAAAAATAATTCCTACACTAGACAAGAAACACATGGCATAAAATATATTGCACACCTCTATGAAAGAGGGGAACTCCTAACATTCCCAAAGTTGCAAACTAAGTACCACCTACCAAATCGAATGCTATTCCCCTATCTACAGATAAAATCATGCATGTTAAGTTTGAGGCCAACCACCCGCAACGAAAGCCCACCACAAATGTTATACCTATTTGAGAAAATCTGTATCAATGCAGCACCACCACAAAAAGTGATATCAATATGCTCCCGACGAATGACCTCTAGCAAACCCAAAGACAAAATCAACTACAAATTAGCATGGCACAAAGAACTGAATCGCAATATGGAAGAAGAGCAATGGCTGAAGGCGTACAAATCTCACAAAGGAGTTACCTCCTGCACGAACCACTTGGAACTACAAAGGTACCTCGACCCGGACAAAATACACATAATCTGGCCACAAACCTCCACAAATATATGTTGGAGGTGCAACAAGCAGGTGGGAACAATGCTTCACACATGGTGGACATGTCCTATTTTACAGCCCTTCTGGAAAGAGGTCCATGAACTAATAGAACAAATACTAGAAACTGACATAGATCTCAACGAAGACATGTGCCTCCTGTTCATACCACCAGAACACATGAATAGAACTCAATGGGCTAATGCACGTTTTAACCCCTTCAGCAACTTGGGATGGGGGGTGGAAGGGAGAGGGGACCTGCAGTGCCAGGAAAACAGTTTGTTTTCCTGGCACTGGAGAGTCCATTTAACCATATAGTCATTGATGAGTAGCTATTTGTTACCATTCGGCCCATTTAGTCTGCTGTTATCTAGTAAACAACCCACTCTGTTTTGACTAATGTCATGGAACTTAGTGGGGCTCACCTAAATGTGGTACTTTGAAAGGAATACACTTTGTAAATTCAGAATCTACTCTGTACCAGATTTTTTTTTTTTTTGCACCTGTGTGTTTCCTCCTCTCATATGTCCCACTCTTTTCTCACATGCATATTTTGGGTTTGGGGGTTTTAAAGAATGAGTTGGTGGTGTTAAAGAACAAGAGATAACGTGGGGGATAGGTGACAATTTGTGGGGTGTTAAAGAATGGGAAGTAGAGTGTGGAATAGGTGAAAGGGTTGGAGGTGTTAAAGAATTGAAGGTGAAGTGGAGGCTGGACTGGTGCACAGGAAAAATTTGTGTCTTACTCCCCCCCAGCCCCTTTGTATGTCTCCTTCACGCCCAGACCCTTTTGTGTCTTTTGCTCTTCCCAACTCTTGTGTGTGTGTGTATATCTCTTTCACATCCAGCCCCTCTGTGTGTGTGTGTGTCCAGGCTCTCTGTGTCTTTTTCACCCCCAGCCCCTCTGTATATTTTTCTTCCCCCAGGCCCTGCTGTGTGTATTTCATCCCCAGCCCATCTGTGTGTGTGTGTGTCCCATGTCCCTCTGTGTGTCTTTCATCCCAATCAGGCACCTCTGTATGCCTCTTTCTCCCCCATCAACCCCTTTGTGTTCCTGTTTCACTCCTTCCCCTGTGTCTTTGTAATCTCTTCCACTCTGCCCTTGGCTCTTAGTGGTCTCCTCTCTCTGTGCCTGTTGGGGATTAAATCAGCCCGGACCCTTTGTGGATGATAGATATTTGCCAACTCATTCAGAGCTCTGGAAATTGGAAATGAATAGCAGAGACTTGTTCAATAACCAATTCAAAGTTTAATTAAACGTCAGTTGCATATATACCCCATTTTCATGTCGGTGGGGGTCCTGAGCATTTATTACATAATATGCTTTTCACAAGTTATAAACAGCTGTTTCTAGTTATAATCTTTCGTCATATAACGCATTACATATTTGATTAAAACCAGATATTTACAAATACCGATATCTTGGACAATTATCAAGAACATTTCAAAATCAGTATTTTTCCCGTAACTAGGATTTTATATAAATCCTATTTCCGAGAATAGAAGATAAAATGCCAAATTTATTCTTCGTTCAAATTAACCCTTATATGAACAGCTAGGATAGATATCAAAATGGATATTTGTATCTACAATTCCCCTCTTAGATCATATCATGATCTATCTTACGGTAAATATCCATGGGAGACCTGCGGCAGAGAAACAAAAGGAGGCATATTCAGACGTGCTAATCACATCTGCGGGACTTTCATTATTTCTTTACCTCGATTTCCCCCATTTGCTCTGTGCCGTAGGTTTTCCCTTTAAGAGGAGTTCGAGCTTTTGATTTCAGCTTTTTCAATTATCTGTTGAATACATCTTTTTGAAATTTGTATTTTATTCAGTTTCCAATACAATAAGGGGTACAGAAAGAAAAAGGGGGACGACAACATTTAAGTTATCAATATTAACAAACAGAAAAAAAGGGGGGTAAGGTCACGAGATTATACAGCATTGGCAAGTTAGCATGACAGGAGACAATTTTCACATCCTACTATGTATATGTTCCAATTACAAAAATTAGCAGTATTTTGCAATAAAACCCACAATTACATACATTGCTTCATTAGTCTTACAAGAGATATACTACTTAAGAGGAGCGAAATTGTGATATTTACAGTAATATTGTGCATATTGTGCATTAGTGCACCATGTTAGACTATTGTAGTGTGGGAGGCTGTGCGTTGAAGTTCTAAATCACCTCTTCACCCTTTGCTCTCCATATTTAAGGAAGACCATTGTTTCCAACTATATTGTGAGGTTACTAGTTGTTTGGGAGTAATGGCAGAGAGCGTTTCATATTTTAGATATGCTCGAATTATTTGGTGAAGCAGTGGTAAAGGTGGGCATATTGTCTGCTTCCAGTGTGTGGCAATTAGATTGCGAACCGCCAGTATCATTATCGTGAGTATTTGTTTGTCAGGGACAGCTAAATCGTCAGGTAGCCTGAGAAAGATGCCTACGGACATTGTTAGTTTGAGTGTTTGTGAATAAATCTTGGCCCATAAATTCTTAATTTCATCCCATAGGAGAGCAATGATGTTACATTCCCACCAAATGTGGGACATGGTTCCCTTTTCTCGACTACATCTCCAGCATCTATCCGGAGAGCTCGGATAAATTTTATGAAGTCTGTCGGGTGTTAGATACCATCGGAAAATTAGTTTTCTCTTTAGGCCTCTAAATGGGAATAGCAAGATGTTATCCCTTTAATGCTAGGGTCGATTTGAGCCATAGTAAAGTTCAATTGGACTTCCCTTTCCCATTGTGTTTTAAACTTAAAATCTGTGGTAGGGATCAGGTTCTGCAGTACTGAATAGCTTAGAGATAAAGTTTTGTTTTTAATTGGATTTTTATGACATCTGTCATACAGTGCGATTCGGTCACCCACCTTGTCCTGTTTCTCTCCCAAAGATGTCATTACTTTGTTCCCTATTATGCTTTTTAATTGCAAGTAGGGGAAGATATATGAGTGAGGTAGGTTATATGTGGCTTGCAATTCTGGGAATGGTTTGATTTCGCCTTGTCTGCAAAGATCGATAATGCGGGAGATTCCCAGATCTCTCCATTTATTTAGAGACAGCCAAGGTGATATTGTGTTTAGAGTAGTCAGTGGGGCCCACGGCAAGAATTTATGTTCAGTAGTGAGATTACGGTGTATGCCATCCCACGCTTTTATTGAGAACCTCGACAGTGGTAGCAAGGCACATGTAGGATCCCTAAGACTTTTGGGGGTCCACATATATTCCGGAATTGAGCCTTTCGGATTGTACTAGTTTTCAAGGTCCACCCACTGTATGGTATTTTTAGGAGCGTGGAGCTTAACCGCTGTTTCCAATACAGCCGCCCTTTGATAGTTTAAGATATTGGGGACACCAAGTCTGCCCCTATTAGTTGGGGTCTGAAGTAAGGACAATGGTAATCTCGGCTTTTTCCTTTCCCATATATACATAGTAATTATGCGTTGTATGTGTTTGCTCAGCGTGGGTGACATTGGAATTGTAATCATTCGGAAGATATATAATAGTTTCGGGAGTATCACCATTTTAATGGCATTGATCCTTCCCATCCAGGACAGCTTAACATCTTTCCATTTATGGAGTAATCGTGTGCACATTAATGGTAAAGGAGACAAATTATGTGTGATGATGCCTCTAAGAGTAGGTGTTATTTTAATCCCCAAGTAGGTAATATGTGTGTGTCTCCAATCAAAGGAGAATGTGTTCTTTAGCTTTTGTACTGCGGTTGTTGGAAGTCTGATTGGTAGGGCTTGAGTTTTTGCTTTGTTCAGCTTATAGTATGATATGGCGCTATATTCGTCTAAAATTCGCATAAGGTGGGGTAAGGCTTGCATTGGTGTAGACAGAGATATTAAAACATCATCAGCAAACATGGACAGTTTATACTCCTTAGCAGATACATGAACCCCTGTAATTTCTTTACATTCTCGTATTTTATATGCTAAAGGCTCCAAGGACAGCACAAACAATAGGGGTGATAAAGGGCAACCTTGGCGGGTGCCATTGGTAATTGGGAAGGGCTGCGACAGAAAACCAGCATTAGAAACGTTAGCCGTAGGGTTAGAATATAGGGTGAAGACGCCAGTGATAAATGTTGTAGGAAACCCAAATTTTAGGAGGACTTTCTCCATATAGCACCAATTTAGCCTATCAAAGGTCTTCTCCGCGTCCAGCGCTAAGAGAAGACCTTCCATATTCCGTGATTCCATATGGGATAATATATTCAAAATTTTTCTCGTATTGTCTGAACCTTGCCTATGTTTAACAAAGCCTGATTGGTCGTTATGAATTATCCTTGTCATTATGTGTTTCATTCTCTCCGCTAAGACTTTAGCATACAATTTTGCATCGCAATTCAGCAATGAAATAGGCCGAAAGTTTTGACATAGAGTGGCTGATTTGCCAGGTTTCGGCAGAGTGGAGACGTGGGCTTGTAACATCTCCTTCGGCATATTGCCGTTTAGAAAACAGTGGTTTAGGAGCATTGTAAGAGGGGAAATGAGAGTCCCAGAAAATGTCTGGTAGTAAATGTTAGGGAGGCCATCCGGTCCCGGTGATTTTTGTGCGCGTAACGTATTAATCACCTGTAACAATTCTGTTTCGGTAATCGGGCATGTGAGGAGATCTATGTCTGATTTGTGTAGCTTAGGAATGTAAACTGATTCTAAGAATTCCTGAATTTGGGCTATCGATGGCGTGTGCGTGTTCGTGTCCTCCCGGAGGTTGTACAGTTTCTTATAGTATTGTGCAAATTCATCCACAATTTTTTGGGGATTTGTGATTTTGCTATTGTCAGAGGATAGGAGCCAAGCCACCCGTGAATTGGCCATTCGTGCCTTCAGTTTGGACGCTAACACTGCACCAGATTTGTTCCCATGTGCAAAGAATTTAAATTTACATCTTTGTAACATATACTTTGTTTTTTCTAGTTCAAATTCATGTAGTTTAGTTTGGAGTTTCCTCAGTTCACTAGATTGCGCTGGGGTTGGACTATTTTTATTGGTGTGCGTAAGAGCCGTTATGTCTGCTAGAAGTTTGCGATACATTTCTTCTCTTATGCGTTTGGCTCGGCTAGCATGCTTAATGAACAGACCTCTTACCACTGCCTTATGGGCCAGCCATATTGTGTCTATGGATGAGTCTTGGGTGGTATTAAGTTCAAAATAAGAGGCCAAATCTTCTTTAATTTGGGCAACGATAAGAGGGTCCTTTAATAAAGTGTCATTGAGACGCCATGTTCCCCTTCCCATAGTGGAAATTTTTTCTTTTATCGATATGGTAATAGGGGCATGGTCAGACCATGTAATAACCCCAATATGTGCTGCCGTTACTGTCGGTGTAATGGATGCATGAGTCAAGAATCTATCAATTCGTGAATACGAATTATGTGCCTGAGAGTGGAACGTGTAATCCTTATCTGAGGGATGCAATACCCTCCATATGTCTAATAATCCCGCATCATGTATTGCTGTTCTAAGGTGTGTTGCTATTTGAGACCTTGTTTGAGCGGTTGCACGTGTTACTGATGTGTCTGATGAGGTATCTAGACCACTGTCCAGGACAAAATTCGTGTCCCCTCCTATAATTAGTGTCCCAACAGAGTGCATGTGAGCTAAAGAAATCATTTTATTCGCAAAATCTATTTGATTCTCATGTGGACCGTACACGTTCAATAACGTGTATGGTTCATTATTTATGCAGCATTGAATGAGGATGAATCTACCCTCCTTATCTTTCACAACTTTTTGGAGTGCAAAAACTACATCTTTGTGCACCAATATCGACACCCCTCTTTTCTTTTTGGTATAACCAGCGTGAAAATTAATTGGGAAGGATTTGGAATAAAATTTAGGCATATGGCCCTTCAAAAAATGGGTTTCTTGATAGAATGCTATATTTGCTCCTAGTTTTTTTGCTTCAGCCAAGGCCAGTCTCCTCTTGTGAGGGGAGTTCAGGCCTTTGGCGTTAAGGGACATTATAGTTAAAGCCATAGATAGTGTAAGTATGGGCATACAGCGATACCATTGCGAATGCCTTTTGATAGGTGCCTATATTGATACCTATAACATCACTTAAAAATTTTATGTCAATTGCCCATTTGGCCCTCATGCCATGCTTATTATTTGCTCCTGCGTGGTGCAAGCCCACAAATGATTTTGAGCGGTACCGGTATGTCTGAACATGAAAAGTTTTGAAATCCAGGGCATCACAGTGCTTCCTATCCTTATAGCCTGGATGTGCCTGTCCGCCATGCCTATTTGGCGCCCTATTGCTTATGCATATACAATTAAACACAACACAGCACAGTGTGAATCTGAACCTGCTGATATATGATGCTATATCTCGTGACACAGGGGTAAGGGATATAAGGTGTACATAACTAACATAATGCCCTAGGGCAACTATATACATAAGGACAAACCAGGACATAGAGTCCACTGTCCAAGTAAAGGTAAAAAGTTTCGGCCCTACGGAGCCATAATGGGGAGGGTAAATGTAAATTATTTGTACCTGACCCCGCAACTCTTAGTGCCTATTCGGTCGTGGTGACATCTAGCTGCCAACGACCGGTAAGACCTGCACTCTCAGGGGAGATAGTTTCAAGGCCACGTCAATGGCCAGTAATGCCCAAAATTCAAGAGTATTTTAGAGATGGTAGAACTAATAGCCTGTTGAGTATCTTAACTTTCAGATACCGCCTGGCACAGAAATATACAAACTTAGCAATAAAAACGATAATAGTAATAACAGAAATAATATTAATGATATGGTCTTCTCACGTGTCACCACGGATCACCGTCGTAAAAGATCAAGGCTGTACTTGTCAGCTATTAAGGGGTAAAGTCTCATTTGTTTCTTGCCACATGAGTCCAGTCCTTAGTGATCTTCGTTGGTGATTTGTGCGTGATTTTAGTAGAATTGTCATCTTCTGGGTATTCAATAGCGATTTCCCACTCCTTCAATAGTTTTACTCCTTCAGTCAGGGATCTGATCTGGTGTTCCAAACCATTTTTCTTGACTATAATACGTGTGGGGTAACCCCATTTGTAAGATATCTCAGAGTCTCGCAATGCTTTGGTGACAGGCATAAATTCCTTACGTTTCATTAAGGTGGCTGCAGATAAATCCACGAATAATTTAATCCCGTCATATTGTGCCGGCATGTTGCTGGTAATTCGCGCAGCGCGCATTATGGATTCTTTGGAGATAAAGTGATGCACCCGGGTAATAACATCTCTGGGCACAGAGGGTGCTAGAAATTTGGGCTTTGGCAGCCTATGCACTCGGTCCAAACAAAGGTCCCGGTCCGAGAGTTCTGGACAGAGTGTTTTGAAGAAGTTGAAAGTAAATTCTCTCAGCTCTGCAGGGCCTATTTCCTCAGATATCCCCCTAATACGTATATTATTACGTCGGTCTCGATCTTCTTGATCGGCTACCTTTGCTGTGAGATAGGTGAGTTTTTCTTCCATGGCGTCATATGCTCCTGCCAGGGAATTGTGAGCAGCAATAATTTCTTCCGATTTATCCTCTAGTAGAGATGTGCGTTCCCCAATAGCCTGTATATCTGCCCTCACATCGCGGGCTAGTTTGGAGAAGTCTGCCTGGAGTGATTGTTGTAAATCTTGTAGCAGTCTTTGTAGGGTCGATTCCATTTTGCGCCATTTTGAGAGGTCCGTCGCGGAGGTGTTAGTGCCGCGATTTACATTGTTGCAGGGCGAATTTTTTTTTTTTTTGTTGCCCTTTGTGCCATGGCTATCTCGGGCGTTGTATGGTGGTGTATAAGTGCTGGGTCAGGTCAGGAATTCTCTTCTAATCGCTGTTTATTACGTACCCTCGCTGGAGCTAACAGCTCACACAACCATCTCCTCGAGCTGCCAGGCCACGCCCCAACTGTTGAATACATCTTTTAAGTGTACAAGTCAAATATTTCAAACAGCTGACATGTTAACCATTTTTGAACACACTGAACATCATGTTATCTGTATCTTGAGCCTTGGGTCAATACAGGCAAAGTGTATTATTCCCAACAACGGGAATATTATTATTATTATAATTCATAATGTAAGCTCATATAGTCAAAAGGGGAATAATATCTATCCCCCTCTTTGGACCAGGGTCTTGGATTACCAGTCCACCCTGTGATCTGGGGCCAAGTCAAAAAACCCAGTGGCAAAAACTCATATTTGAGGAAAAAAGCACATCTGGGGATACTCTGAGTGAGGGCCATGACTGTGTAGACATGCCATCCCCTCACGTTGACAGCATTAGTGACTTATAAAACCCGCACTTGTAAGTAAATAGCTCGGGTATCGGGATTGGGAAACACTTCCTGATTAGTTTGAAAAGCACCATTTACATATTAAATCATGAGATAACTTATAATCAGTTTGTAATTCTAACAATAATCCCAATCATGACCTTGCGTCCTATGTCTCCTAATCACATCCCTATTTCGACGGTCCAGTCATATCCATACTTAATAAATGGGAATCCATCCTTGGTACACTCAACATACATCAATGACACACATAGTACATCCATGCCTGAGTAGGCTAACACTTCCTCGCTCTCCGGCTAACTCTACAAAAATTAAAATAACAAAATAGTTCAATAGTCCAGCATAGTCCAGAAAAATAGAATAAGTCTTTCAAGGAGAATAAAGAATGTTAGACAACATAAACTTTGTTCCATAATCTGAGACACCATAACATAGCTAAGGGTAGCAATAGCGGCATTAGACAGCACTGCACCTTCAGGACTTTCCAAGTTAGTTTATGTCCTCATTAAGTAAGCATCTTAGTTTCTTCGGCCAGCAAGGATTTTGACCAAACAGATTTAATTGAAAAAAAGGTAGTCCCAAATATCAGGCGGCACAAATACTCCAGTATGGTCTCTATATTCATACAAACACAAGGATCAGTACGATATCAATAAATTCATTATCTAGGCTAAACTCAAATTAGAGACTAAAGTTAAATCCTTAACTTGTGTAACATGTACTTCTCTCAGTGTTGCTTATATTTCATTGCATTTGTCCTTTATAAAATGTTAATACATAATTTCCCTTTAGAATGCCGTTGTATGGATGAGAGAAGCACTCATTTAATATAAATGCTTGTTGGAAAGGATGAGTATTAAAACACTAACATATACATATTGAAATAATTCCCAATAAAATACTGTTCTTAAACTTAAACCTTAATTTGATAATCCCAATTAATTACTTTAATAGAATTGGAATGCTGAATTATGTCAAAAATGTTGTGGACCCAGGTAACATTTTTTTTTTTTTAAACCAAAACCTTTTATAGATCCCCACCAGTTCTGTATGTGTGTGATCCTGTTTTAATACTGTACAGTTATCCCACTTACAGCCTATGCAAACAATGTCTAGGTCCCAACTTCAGCTTGTACATCTTCTAAGAGCCAGCATTAATACTGTTTTATCACTCAAAACTATAGATAGAGTATTACAAACATGAACCATCTGTGTATTAGGCTGAGGTTGTTGGGTGTAGGTATAGGTTGGAAGCTGTGGTTAGTATTGAGGAACCTGCCAGGGTGGGTCCTTGAATGCCAGCTGGGTCAGGTTCTCCCTTAGCACCGGGTTCTCCTTTGTTTCCTTGAGCACCAGGTTCCCCATTGTTACCCTTAGGTGCAGGGGAACCTCTGGGGCCTTGAGGTCCAAGAGCACCACAGGCACCAGGGAAGCCAGGGGCACCAGCAATACCCAGAGTACCAGTGGTGCCAGCTTGATCGGGAGAACCGGGTTCACCACAAGCACCTTGGGGTGAACCCCTGCTATCCACAATTAAAACAGTGCTGAAGTTGCCACCTCTACAAAAGTTAGACCCTTTGATCAAATTATCTACCTCTGCCATGTACCAGATTCATGAGAAAGATACAGCAGGTTGTTTTGATATAAAGAAAGAGGGAAGCATATTCCATATGCAGGTCGAGATTACCTAACTCACACCCCCTCTTTGTGTACACCTCTTTGTGTACCACACAGATATAATATTAATAAGCTTTTGAATAATTATTGTATATGTATAGCACGGTTGTCTAGGGGTGTATACATAAACAGTGAAAGTAGAGTCTTCAGGTAGGGTTTGCAATACTGACAGTCTGGGTCATAGCATTAATGCAGACATGTGGTTAGGTACTTTTGCATTGTCAGAATACATTGAAAACACTAATATATTGCAAATATTAAAATCATATTGCAGCTGTTACCTATACCTGCAAGGATATGGTTGTAATACTTCAATTGAGTTCAAATTGAGTATCAAAAGTCTAACCACAAAAACTAAATGTTATATGCTTATAAAAATGAGTTTAACCCCTTAGCGATTTAATAGGTTGACCTCTTCCCATAGTATGGTTCCTTTTATAATTATTATATTATTTATTCTCAATTGGGTCTGCAAAATGCTTTCAATTTACCAATACAAATATAATACAGTAGTTTAGAATTGCCTCACTTATAATCATCAATTGTCTGATCTCTATTAAAAATACCATTTCATCATTTTGCTATAATCAATGAGGCATACTAGATGAATCTTAATCTTGGAAAAAACTTATCCTATACATCCATTAATTTTTTTCTTGTAAAATAACCATATAACATAACAATTGTTTATGTTAAAGATAACATTTTCTTTTTCTTTGATTTAGATAATGCAATGCACTTTAAAAGTAGAGTTAACTCTAAATACTCCCCTAATAATACGGAGAAAGAGAGAGCCATTTAAAAATGGAAACGTGGATCCACGATTTTGAAAAGCAGATTTTTTCCAGGGTCCCCTTTTTCGTGAGCTGATCAGCATTTAATCTGTTGTAAAAAGACACCAAAGGCTTGAGTTAATGACATGCAAATATTATTTAAATAGTCTTCATACTTGTAATATCACACATGTCCTCTTATAACACAGAACACAACGAATGTAGCAGATATCCAGCAGACATGCCAATACAAAAAGCATATTCATGGACAGGCAATTAACTCAATCCAAAATAAATTAATAAACGCCACACTCAAAAGAAACACAGACATAATGTAGGTTCCCATGTTCGTGTATTATGCATTGTACTGCTTTAAGATTAGATCAGAGAACCTGGCAACTGGACAGGAAAGTCGAATATTAGCAAGAAGTCCATTATTACAACAGAATTTGGGAAAACAGCAAAAATTTACAAAGACAGTGTTTTTTTTTTGCTTTTGCTTTAAGGATTACAACTCCTATTGCTCTTGGACTAGTATTCAATAATAAATCAGTTATTTAATAGATTATTACGCTGCCATTTCCATCTGTATCAATACTGAGACAAACTTATTCAAATATAATTTAAAATAACACAGCAAAATACCCATAAACATACATGTCAATTAAACTGCATACTTCAAAATGAGTAACCAAAACACACATTAATCACAATCACCATTTACACAGAATAAACTTTCAACAGTTAGTATCAAATTAGTATCAAATTTATTTAAGAGTTCTGGTACCAAAGGTTTTTTTTTTTCTTTTTAAAGAAGGGATCCCGTACGGCCATATAACGCGTTTGACTTAAACATTTGTATAACACTTGCATTAACCAGTTGCAATACATGTACCCTGTCAATAGAATTTCTCTCTTATACGCTTATAGAACATTTGGACCAGATTACACAGACATGGTATCACCTGCATTTGTCAGAACTCTCAAAGACTCAAAATATTTAAACTAGTCCATGTTAAAGGCATGGCAAAATTTTGACCGGTCAATTTGAGTTCCCAAAAGTCATAACAACACAGGTAAAAAAAACCTGATCCTACATTCCATGAACAAAATTGCAAACCCACTTCTGCACAGTTTGGGTCACAATCAATAAAATCTCAGCATCCCCATACAACAATTTACAGATTTTCACAATGCTACAGAATACATACAATGTCAGAGGAGCTGCCCAATCCTTTCTCCCTGGGGAGGGGGTAAAAGGGAGCTTTATGGAGCAGTGGGAACCCCTTGTCCCTGCTTGGGGAGGTCTAACTATCACAGCAAGGATAGCACCCAAATCATTATTATCTTTAGAGGACAGGCTGGGTAAAATGAGTATGGGGTGTAATCAGGAGGGAGTAATGATTTGGAGTTGTTAAAAACAGCCTTGTTCCCATTTTATTTATCTTAACCCCCTTATCACAGACTTTATGCTTAAAATCAGAGTTGCATAGTCACATAAAACAGCACATAAAGTAGCAAGCTTGAGTAATGCCAAACATCCATCATACAGGGTTAAAACAATGACGTCACATTTTTTTTCTTTTTTTTTAAATCTTTCTTTGCAAAAGTGACATGTACATAAACTGTTTGCAAAAGTTTCATGTACAAAAACTACAACGCAGTCTGCCAAAGACTGAAAATCTGTTTTACAACCTACCAAAGGCAACCTCTTCCAAAGAGGGATCTTGGGACGTCTCCCATACACACTTTTACCACCTGCCAAAGGTGAACCTCTACCAATGAGGAATAGTCCTTTTACCACCTACCAAAGGTGAACCTCTACCAAAGAGGAATCGCTTTTTACCATAGACAATTGTGCACAATACTGCCTGCCAAAGGCTTACCTCCTACCTAAGGAGTTAAAAAAGTCTACCTGAGACTTAAAAAAACCATGTCTACCAAAGACATTATGCAGTGAAAATCCCTCTAAAAATTAAAATAGTAAACAACCCCATTTAAATAACAAAGTAATGTGTGGGGGATAGGAGATGCAGGTAAAGAAGCTCTCCAATGAACCTCTTACCTGTCATCTCCGTTCCGACCAATTGCATCCCACTTCAGACACCAAATTGTTGGGGATTAAATCAGCCCGGACCCTTTGTGGATAATGGATATTTGCCAACTCATTCAGAGCTCTGGAAATTGGAAATGAATAGCAGAGACTTGTTCAATAACCAATTCAAAGTTTAATTAAACGTCAGTTGCATATATACCCCATTTTCATGTTGGTGGGGGTCCTGAGCATTTATTACATAATATGTTTTTCACAAGTTATAAACAGCTGTTTCTAGTTATAATCTTTCGTCATATAACGCATTACATATTTGATTAAAACCAGATATTTACAAATACCGATATCTTGGACAATTATCAAGAACATTTCAAAATCAGTATTTTTCCCGTAACTAGGATTTTATATAAATCCTATTTCCGAGAATAGAAGATAAAATGCCAAATTTATTCTTCGTTCAAATTAACCCTTATATGAACAGCTAGGATAGATATCAAAATGGATATTTGTATCTACAGTGCCGTAGTGGTCTCCTTACCTCCTCCCTGTCCTTTATCGGTCTTCTCTACCCTTCCTGTCCCTTAGTGTTTTCTCTCCCACCCTTCTCTGCTCCTTAGTGATTTCCTCTCCCCTCCCTTCCTTGTCCTTTAGGGATATTCCCACCTCCCCTCCCTGTCCCCTAGTGATTTTCTCCCCTCCCTGTGTTCCTCTCTCTCCCTTTCCCTCTCTCAGTGAGCACTTCCTGTCAGTCCGACCAGGCACAGGAAACTGAAGCTCCTGTACCACATTCCGCTGTGCTCGGCCTTTCTACACTGAGTGATTGGTCGGAGGAAGCACTGTGTGCTTCCCTTCTGCCGGTCACTCTAATATTGCATCCCCAGAGCCGGTGCGCCCTAAGGCGACCTCTTGTGCTGCCTTATGGATGCGCCGGCGCTGGGTGGAGGGTAGTTGAAAGGATGGTTAACCATCCTTGTTATTAGTTGTGCATATAATTATTAAAGTTGCCATTTATTCATATATATATATATATATATATATATATATATATATATATATACATATATGTATGTATATATATATGTATATATATATATATGTATGTATGTATATATATATATATATATATGTGTGTGTGTGTGTGTAATTGAGTTATTTATTTAAACTAAACACAATAATTTCAGTTACTCAGATATAAGAATGTCTAACTGTTCAGCTTAAAGGGACACTGTAGTCACCTGAACAACTTTAGCTTAATGAAGCAGTTTTGGTGTATAGAACATGCCCCTGCAGCCTTACTGCTCAATCCTCTGCCATTTAGGAGTTAAATCCATTTGTTTATGAACCCTAGTCACACCTCCCTGCATGTGACTTGCACAGCCTTCCATAAACACTTCCTGTAAAGAGAGCCCTATTTAGGCTTTCTTTATTGCAAGTTCTGTTTAATTAAAACTTTCTTATCCCCTGCTATGTTAATAGCTTGCTAGACCCTGCAAGAGCCTCCTGTGTGTGATTAAAGTTCAATTTAGAGATTGAGATACAATTATTTAAGGTAAATTACATCTGTTTGAAAGTGAAACCATTTTTTTTTTTCATGCAGGCTCTGTCAATCATAGCCAGGGGAGGTGTGGCTAGGGCTGCAAAAACAGAAACAAAGTGATTTAACTCCTAAATGACAGTGAATTGAGCAGTGAAATTGCAGGAGAATGATCTATACACTAAAACTGCTTTATTTAGCTAAAGTAATTTAGGTGACTATAGTGTTCCCCTTTACAATAATTGGGAGAAATAAAACATGTCTTATAATCTAGTCATTTTTTAAGTCTTGAAGGAGTTTAAAATATAATATATTATAAATTTTATTGCTGTGGAGTAGGGATCGACTCATTATCGGTTTTACCGATATTATCGGCGGATATTTGGTATTTTAGGCAATATCGGTATCGGCCAATATAGATACCCGGGGGGGGGGGGGGCAGCAAGCTGTTACTTACCTTTGCAGCAGCTCCTCCAGCTCCCTGTGTAAATCTTGCAAGACCCGCGGCCATCAGAGCGTTGCCACAGGTTACCATGGCAACGCCCAGTGCGGCACGCAGGCCGTGAGATTTACACAAGGAGCTGGAGAAGCTGCTGCAAAGTAACAGCTTGCTGCCGGCCCCTCCACTGCTCAGCCCATACCATACCAGGAGCAGAGAAGGGTGGGAGAGGCTATAGCCCCCCTCCCTGGCCAGGTAACATGCACGGAGGGTGGACAAAAAATATTTTAAAAATATTAAAAATTTAAATAAGAAATGCCCCCCCTCCTCCTCACTATACACACACTACATTCACTATACACACACTACATTTACTTTACACACCACACACTACATTCAATATACACACACTACACACTGCATTCACTTTACACACACATACTGCATTCACTTTACACATCACACACTACATTCACTGTACACACACTACACAAACACACACACTCTGCATTCATTATATACACACTAAACAAATACTCACTGCATTCACTATACACACTACACAAACACACCCTACATTCAATATATACACACTACACAAACACACACAGCTCCCCTGTCTAAACACACTGCATCCACTACACGTGGCATGTATATTTTGTGCATTTACCTTTAGAAATAGTTTATTTTTTCAAAATGGTAAATGTACAGAATATCGGCAAGTTATCGGCTATCGGCCTGAAAGTTCACAGATTATCGGTATCGGCTCTAAAAAAATCTATATCTGTCGATCCCTACTGTGGAGATCAATAATGCAGACATTACTGTGGGTTTGAATTCATGATGTAACCACATTTCAATGTGAGAAAATTAAATTGTTTTCCTTAAATCTAGTTATTACCTCAATGTGTTCTAAAACTATGAGTTTTCTCCACTTTATGTGTAGGTGCTCTTTGGCACTGCTGATGGACAAGTTATAGTTATGGACTGCCATGGCAGGATGTTGGCACATGTTCTACTTCATGAGTCCGATGGTATTCTAAGTATGTCCTGGAATTATCCCAGCTTTTTGGTAGAGGACAGCAGCGAAAGTGACACAGATTCAGATGACTATTCACCACCACAAGGTAATGAAATCTAGCACTTGACCATGGCTAGCATTATTTATTAAGTTGCAAGTGTATATTTTCTGGCTAAAGTAACAGATTCATGAAATCAGTTCTAAATTTATATTCACACCTAGGGCTTCCTCCTAATTTAGAATGATTTTGTAAGCCAACTTCAAGTAATACTAGATATAATTTTCTTGAAAAGAAGGCAGTTGTGGTGAACAATATTTTAAAAGAAACATGACTTACATGGTTGGGATTCACTTTTGACTAGTCATGTACCCATTCCTCTTTATTAATAAACATTTGTAATAAGTTCAGACTGTATCATTTTGTTTATGGTTTTCTGAAGCTTCAAAACTGTACACGTTTAAATAAAGGAACATACATTAGAGTAGGATGCTCATTTGCATAGAGTGCCACATTTTGTAGATCTGAAATGGATAAAGGGCGAAATAATATATGTATGTGTATATATAATATAATAGTTAGATGACCAGGAGCTACTATTTAGGATATAGAGGAAATGTAATAGTATATTGTGCGAGAAAAAAACAAACAAACTGTAATTCAGTATGTGATAAATATATAAAAACAGATAATATAGTACAATATTAAATTAAATGAGATAAAATACAAAAGGAGGTAAAGAAATAAGGTGGATAAGAAAATGTAACTAAATATGTATTGGAGTTCAACTTCTTGAATAATCAAAAAGTCACTTTAAAGTCCAAATAGAGTTCAAAATATACCAAACCAAGATTGGGTGCTGTTGTGGTCTATAAGGTTGCAACACCTAAACAGCCAAGTGGAGAATGGTTGCAGGACCAAAATGTGTTTGCTGATATATAATATAGCACTTAAAAAGCTATTTAACAGGCTAGAACAAAAAAAAAACTGTTATCTACTCACTTACAGAAAATTACTGTGTAATGATATGAATAATTACTACTTTGCGTACCTTCAATTTCCACTGGATGGCTAAATAACTTTTAAAAGATTAATTAAATGTAGTAATAAAAGTATCCACTTGGCCTCAGGATACCTAAATCATAAAGTGCTGTCCATAGTTCATTCTATATGATTAAACCTTTATTTAATGATAAGATTAAAAAAAAAAACCTTACATTTCACAGTGGATTAAAAGCCAAATAAGGAGTCAAATCATGTCTTGAGATGGCTTTAAATGGGATGGGGACTGCAGTACTTCCAGCTGTTCAGTCCAAACTGATGACCAAGATGCTGTGCAATCACGTTGTGATCGCTTGTTATGGTTGGAAGTGGAGTGGTTCGTCTTAGGTGTTTTATGAATTAGAGATCCACTTACTCAGAGGCTGTTAGCCAGAATAGGGTCTGGGCTCTAGTTTTTATTTATTCATTTTTGTATAATATGATAAAATAAAATGAAACAAGGGGGTACAGAAAGGAAAAGGGGGGGGGAGGCAAGGGGGTACATCCAGTTTTGCACACAATGTGTGACATCATATTTACCATCATCTTTTTAATATATGCCATGTAATTTTTTAACCGTCAACCTTTAGTTGCTCCTGTAGTTGTCATCATGGATCCTGCCTACTTTAACCCTTTTGAAAGGCGAGATCTTGTGCAAGTGTAGTGGCTAATCTGTCTTGTGTGTGTGTGTGTGTGTGTACTGCATGGTGGTGAAGACGCTATCCACTAAGTGTCTTTAGCTTAGACTGCTATGTCTATTTCCTTCCACACGGGTTATGTGGTAACTTATAAGTGCCCCGGTTCACATAGGTCAAAGCCTAGTACAAGTCGAGTGTCTGTCTTGCAAAGACTGCCAAGGGACATATATGGTCAATGTACCAGTTGTAGAATTGCCTTACATGAATAGCAGCAGAGCAGAGTCAAACAGGTATATGCGTTCACCACCTGGTAGATAGGGATAAACCCCAGGAACCTCCCAGACTCTTATACTATGCCCTGCTTGGTATCATGCATAATCTGGGTTTGAGCTAAGTGTCTTGGGAAAGGTACGCCATGGATCCCATGTTTGGTCGTTCTTTGAGTATTGTTTACTAACCGAGAAGGTAACCTCTTCCATTTGTCTGACAAATTCAACGTTATGTATCTATTCCCTGATTGTAGATATGTTTGCCTGTTTCCATAGCACAGTCTTGTGTCAGCATTCCAATATATGTCTCAAAAAAGAGGGGGAATGGAAAATCATAGGAAAACATGTTAAAACATCAATATATAAAAAATATGAACCAAAACACTCACAAGGGTAGAGCAATCAAGTCTGCTCTAAACTTTGCTGGCTTATCATGCAAATATGCAAGCTGGGAACTGTGGTGAAGATAGAAATCTTTATTTGACATTTTCCAATAAAAAAACACTTGTAAGTCCCTTTTATGCTTGTTTCCTCCTTGTGATAAGTGCTGTCATAAATAATCTCCTTCTTGGCGCCGGCTATGCAGAATTCTGTGTGTCTAGAGACGTACTGAAACAATCACTTCCGGGAGGCGGGGCTTAGCGGCCATCGAGCATGATGACGTAATTCCGTCAGAGCATGATGACGCGTTTCGCCGATGGGTTCGGCTTCATCAGATCCGCCCAATGTTACACCACAGTTTGAATTTAAGTCCTATTGAGGGGCGTGTTCGCCCAAAAAAACATCAGAAATTCTGGCATTTTGATAGGTCAATTCACAATACTTTATTAGCCTAATTGATTGCTACTAACTTCTCTGACGAGAGGATTATCCACAAAACTGTTAAAAACTATTTGGTCGTAGAAAATTACAAATATTTATATAAATCAATACAATATAATTACCCACATACACCAAAAAAAGAGAAAACATTACCAATCTAGATATATATCAGTGGTGCTACCACCTTAGGTGAATGTGTAAATCAAATAAAAGTAAGGATAAATACCCCAATGTAACAGATGTCAGTAGGTATTAGCCCTGTACATAAAAATCAGGAAAATCATAGCATAATACTGCAATGGTGAGTAGATCTAATATAGTAGTGTATATAGTCCAACTCACATATGATGGAGCCTGTTAACAAAGGAACTGGCTCAGGTAGTGTCACTTAGAGAAACGTTCTGAGATGAATTCCAAAAGGATGGAGCTTGATCCTCAATGTATAGGAGGAACAGGATAGGCAAACACCAGTTAGAAGTATAACAATAATATCATTTATTAAAAAATATATAAAATCTTACATTCAGAATTCTGTGATGCCAACAAAGAGCACAACGCGTTTCGACGCTAGAATACGTCTTCCTCAGGTGCAATATAAAAACAAATTCCATGCACATTTAAAAAAAGAATTTTGGCTTGGAAACGGGTACTTAGAACCCGCTCCCTTCGCCCATAAACCAATAAAATCTGTCCATTTCATCTTCCAATCCGGACTTTAATAATGCCGTAATCATATCCCTCTACTTCCGTATTCGTGCGTTCCACCGCTGATACTTCCGGATTCGCGTGCGTTCCACCTGTAATACTGGTGTGTTCCACCACTTTTGTATGCGTCTTGCCTCAAAGTTCAATGCAACTTGTATTCATTACGGACTGCTTACCACAGTTTTTAAAAATCCTTTATTGTTCATAAAGCAGTCCTTACATATAAGTGATCAGGATGGCTCAAGGAAAAAAGGGGGAAAACACATGAAAACGTAATCAGTAAAAATAACCACAAATAAAATATATATATATATATATATATATTTTTTTTTTGTAAATATAATTTATTTCATTTTTAATTGACAGACTTACAAAACAATACCATCTACAGTAATATATATATATATATATATATATATATATATATATATATATATATATATATATATATATATATATATAGAAAGTGCACGGTGACCGTTTTCCTCAAATTAAAGAGGACATAAGACTAAAACATTGCCATATTCCTAATTCGTGGTGGTTCCACTTATCTTGTGCTCATAACAATTATTACATACAATAAATCCATATTTATAGTTTAAAGTACATTATATTTATCCATACAAATCATCCTCATTTTCTTATTTATATAGCACCACTTCTTAAAGCGGCACTGTCATGCCGAACTTACCTTTCCTCAATCTCTTCCTCTTCTCCCCCTCTCTCGGGATCTGTTATTCTTTTCTTCCTGTCTTCTTTAGTTTTCTTTAAAATCATAAGACAAAGTAGGGACTCTTTGTCTTATGGAGGATTTCTCCGCTTGACCAGCTCAGACCAGCGGAGGAGCAAAATGTGCTTCATTTCCGCTGGTCAGAGCAATTTTCCCATAATCCTTACCTTTCCTCTGTGTTCCCTCGATGCTTCCTGTCATTTTAGATGAAACTGCCGAATTGCGTTCTAACTGAATGAGAACAGTATGTTAGTTTGTTTTAGAATGCAATTCGCACTTTGTTCGGATCGGAATTTCTTTCGAATGAATAAAACTCCGATCCTATTCATTGCTGTGGCTGCATCTTGCAGCCGCTTAGTAGATAACTCCCTAATTCCCACGGTATTAGGGAGCTATCTACTAAAAGGCTGAAAGACCTAAACTGGTCTTTCAGCCAAATTTACTAACACTAACTAAAAATGACTTAGTATTAGTAAATAATATGCCCCTACTCGCTATACCGCGAGTAGGGGCATGTCTAGTAAGCAGTGAGCAGCCTGTACAAAAAACAGAAAACACTGTAAAAATAAACAGAACGCCTATTGGCCCCCACCCCTAAACGACGAGTGGGGGCCCTAAAGTAAAATAAGGGAGGGAGACCTATTGTCCCCCCTGGCCCCCACCCCTGAGCGGTGGGTGGGGGCCATAAATTACAATGGGGGGGACCTACTGTCCTCCCCCCCCGGCCCCCACCCCTGGGCGGCGGGTGGGGGCCATAATGGTAATAAGGGGGGGGGGACCTACTGTCCTCTCCCCGGCCCCCACCCTGGCACGGTGGGTGGGGGCCATAAATCACAATGGGGGGGACCAACTGTCCTCCCCCACGGCCCCCACCCCTGGGCGGCGGGTGGGGGCCATAATGGTAATAAGGGGGGGACCTACTGTCCTCCCCCCCCGGCCCCCACCCCTGAGCGGCGGGTGGGGGCACTAAGTCAATTCCCCCCCGCCACCCCCATCAAGGTGACTAGGGATCCCCAAGCCCCTAGTCACCCACCCCCCACCCAAATAAAAATGCCTCTACCTACCCCCCTCACCCTAAAAAATAGTTAGGGGGGAATAAAATTGCTAACCTATAAAGTAAAATTAAACTTACCACTCGACGTCTTCTTTTTTCTAAAATCTTCATTTTTCAGCCCAAAAAAAGGCCAAATAAAAAACCATCATACCCGTCGAACTAAAAATAAAATTAAAAAACCTGAGCGCAAAAAAAAAACCCGACGGAAAAGAAAAAACCCGAGCGCAAAATAAATAATCCATCTTCACCCATGGAGGGCTCCGCGCAGACTGAGCTCCGCAGGGCGGGGAAAGGCTTATAAAGCCTTGCCCCGCCCTGCAATTAGGCTAAGAACACTCTGATTGGTGGGTTTAAGCCAATCAGAGTGTTCTTTGTCATTTTACAAGCGTGGGAAAGTTCTTTGGAATTTTCCCACGCTTGTAAAATGACACAGAGCACTGTGATTGGATGGATTTCAAGCCATCCAATCACAGTGCTCTGTGTCATTTTACAAGCGTGGGAAAGTTCTTTGGAATTTTCCCACGCTTGTAAAATGACACAGAGCACTGTGATTGGATGGATTTCAAGCCATCCAATCACAGTGCTCTGTGTCATTTTACAAGCGTGGGAAAGTTCTTTGGAATTTTCCCACGCTTGTAAAATGACACAGAGCACTGTGATTGGATGGATTTCAATCATCCAATCACAGTGCTCTGTGTCATTTTACACAGCGTGGGAAAGTTCTTTGGAATTTTCCCACGCTTGTAAAATGACACAGAGCACTGTGATTGGGTGGCTTGAAATCCATCCAATCACAGTGCTCTGTGTAATTTTACACAGCGTGGGAAAGTTCTTTGGAACTTTCCCACGCTTGTAAAATGACACAGAGCACTGTGATTGGATGGCTTGAAATCCACAGTGCTCTGTGTCATTTTACAAGCGTGGGAAAATTCCAAAGAACTTTCCCACGCTTGTAAAATGACAAATAACACTCTGATTGGCTTAAACCCACCAATCAGAGTGTTCTTAGCCTAATTGCAGGGCGGGGCAAGGCCCCCACTCGCCGCCCAGGGGTGGGGGCCGGGGGGGGAGGACAGTAGGTCCCCCCCCCCCCCTCATTACCATTATGGCCCCCACCTGCCGCCCAGGGGTGGGGCCAGCGGGGGAGGACAGTAGGTTCCCCCCATTACCATTATGGCCCCCACCCGCCGCCCAGGGTGGGGGCCGGGGGGGAGGACAGTAGATCCCCCCCTTATTACCATAATGGCCCCCACCCGCCGCCCAGGGGGCCAGGGGGATATTAATCTCCTTTATGCTATTATGGGGTTCATATTGACCCCCATAGAGTTAGGGGGGACCTGGGGGGCTTATGAAGTGGTGGGGAGCACAGCTCCCTGACGCTTCTGTCTTTACATATTACAAGGAGGGAGCTGCACGCCGGTAGCTCCCTCCTTGTAATAAACCGAACAAACAAACGAACACTGATATTCGGTGTTTGTTTGTTCGTTTGATTTTTTCTATTCATTCGTCTGTCTGATGAATGAATGAATAGGTGAAATTCCCGTTCGCATGTCCAGGTGTTTCACTGGGCATGTGCGGGAATCTCACAGTCTGTCTAGTGTGGGCAGATGACGTGTCCCACAGGGACTTCACCTACCCACACAAAGATGGCGGTGCCCTGAATAAAGATCGGGGCAGAAGATAAAGAATAAAAAATAGGTAATGTGGGGGGCCTAGGGGCATTTGGGGGTGACTAGGAGGTCGATTGGATGTAGTGGAGGCGGGAGGGGGGTTAAAAAAAAAAAAACTGGATTCGGCATGACAGTGCCGCTTTAACTATTTAACTTCTTACACCTTCATTACTGTGATAGACTTAACACACATTACAAAAACAAACACTATTATGCATTGCAAACCCTACTTGGGGAACTTCAGTGGGCCACTATACCATTGACTCATATTTAAAAAGAAAAAAAAACAAGATATTATCCTAATTATTTTGTCCAGGAATTTATATAGTCAATCTCTCCATTTTTTTCCCCCAAAAATTACAAACTTCTCTAATTTTTACTGACTGATATCCCAAGGCCTCCATAGTTAATTGGTATTGGACTTGTGAATATAATTGGTTCTGTGTAAAGTTCACACTACTCTTCCAATTCCTTGCGATTATTATTTTTATTGCAGCAACAAAGTGGACATATATAAATGTTTCTTTAAAATGTAGTGATTGTAGGTTTAAGTGGAATAAACCATTATGATGACCTCTAGGGATATTTGTCTCTGTAATATACTCCAATGATTCAAATGCCATATACCACAAGTTTTTAACCTTACTGCATTCCAACCATATATGACCAAAAGTCCCCTCTTTCTCATTACATCTCCAACACATTAGAGAATTAGAGGTATACATTTTGGCCATTCTGGTGGGAACTAGATACCAACGGTTCATTAGTTTAAATAATACCTCAAGAAGGCTCAAATAATGTATTATTTTACCTGTCTGGAATAATACTTGGTCCCATGGTCCCATTCAGTCTTAAAAATCTGTATATTTAATTCATTACTCCATTTCTGAATATTTACATTCATAATAGGTGCCTCAATTTGTAGAAGAGCACTCCTTGCCTTTGAAACTATTTGCGGTACATTCTCATTTTTTAATAAAGCTATCAAATCTTCTATTCCCTCTGTGGGTCGATATAACAAATACTGTTTGATAAAACCTCTGATTCTTAGATAATTATACCACTCCTGCCTGGGTGGCGAAAATTCTTGTATCAAATTTTGGAATGATTTGATTTTATCTCCCAATATTATTTGGTTTATAGAATTAATGCCTTTCCCTGTCCATACACTTATATTTAAATCTTGCATCCTTAATTGTATAATACTAAAGTTAAAGTTTCCCAATATTTTATCACTTATTCCACAATTAGTCCTCAGCTTTTCCCATTCCTTCAAGATTGATTTCAAACAATTATTTAAAGAACACACCTTATTAATTCTTTCATCTTGTTTAGTTAACCAAATTAATTGATACACTTTGTCCATTTCTGTCATCTCTTTTTCTAATTGATACCAGCCCACTTCCTCAGAACTTATAAGTTGCGTTTTATATATGGAACATCATATTAGCTAAATAGATTATATTGACATTTGGAAAATGTATCCCACCTTTCCTACTCTTCTGCATCAAGAGTTTTTTATTCATCCTCGGCCTTTTTCCTTTCCAGATGAAATTATTTATATCTCGTTGTATCATAGATAACCATGGTTGTGGCATTCTCAAGGGGATCATACGAAATAGATAGGACCATTTAGGGAGTAAATATGAGTTAACCAAATTAATTCTACCCCACCAAGATAATTCAGTTTGTCTCCATCTTTTTAATAACCCATGAGTTGATCTAAATGTTTTTAAAAAATGTGTTTGCATCATATCTTTTTGGTCATCAGTAAGCGTTATTCCCAAATAAGATATTGTGTTTTTATCACAATTACATTTGTATTTATCTTTTATATATAGGCTATATTCTCTAGAAATGTTTATAGCTATAAAAGTAGATTTAGTTAAATTTATTTTAGAATTTGAAATCAGACTATATTTATCTACCTCTTCCATCAAGGCACCAAGCGATTCGACAGGGTCGGTTAGGGTCAAAATCAGATCGTCTGCATATAGGTTTAACCCCTTAAGGACACATGACGTGTCTGACACGTCATGATTCCCTTTTATTCCAGAAGTTTGGTCCTTAAGGGGTTAATTTAATCTCACTATAGCTAAAGCCTTTTATTCGAGAATTATTTCTTAAATTAATAGCTAGAATCTCCATATAAGATGGGCGATAGAGGACAGCCCTGTCTCGTTCCATTTTTTAGTGTAAACCAATCTGCACATATGTTTGGGGCCACTGTTCTTGCTTTTGGACCTTCATATAGTGCCAAAATTGCTTTAAGCATCCATCCCTGTATGCCAAATTTTTCCATAGTTTTCTTTAGAAAGACCCAACCGACCCTGTTGAAAGCTTTCTCGGCATCTACTGCCTTTTTTTTAAGAGAATCTGCATTTTCTTTAGAGGGAGACTACTTGTTCTTATTTGAGGCCTTTTTTAATTCATCTTGAAATACCAAAAAAAGTTTATTATTTTCTGCCTTATATCTAGTTTGTATGCTTATTATATTGCCTCTAATGGTAGATTTAAATGCACACCAATTATTTATATATGAGGTATCATTTGGATCATTTTCAAGAAAAAAAAACTTTCAATTTGTTTTTCCAATATGTCAATATTGGTCTTAGATTTTAACAAATTATCATTCATACGCCAGGTTTCACGGTTAATCCTGATCCATTGGTTTTTTGTCCCCCACATATTAATACTGTGATCTGACCAAGTATTATCAAGTATCTTACAATATTTAATATTTGTTAATGCTGTTGTGTTTCCCCAAACCATATCAATTCGAGAGTAAGACAGATGTACACGCGACAAAAACGTATATTCCAGTGAATCAGGATTGATCGTTCTCCATAAATCAAAATAGTCAAAATTAATCATATTTCTCTTAATAGATTTTGCAAGCGTATCTGTTCTTTTTTGATGTAATAATATTGAAGTTGTCTTTTTATCTAATATCGGGTCCAATACACATGCCTATTTTAATGGATTCCATTAAACCCAAAACTTTTTTTAAGGTTGGAGCAGGAAAATCATTAGGGAGATATATATTAGTCAACGTATAAGGTATCTCATTCAATTTACAGCAGACTATAACATATCTACCTTCCTTGTCTTTAATTTGATGTAATATATCTACTTTTAATGTGTGGGAAAAAACTATTGCTACACCTCTTTTCTTTTTCCCGCTTAATGAGGCATGTATCACTGTAGGGAACTTTAATCCACCCCAACCATGGTTATCCATATCTATCCAATGGGTTTCTTGAAAGAAACCTACTTCTACTTTATTTCTTAATATATATTAGAAAATTTTTGCTTGGAGAATTTAAACCCTGGACGTTAACCGAAATCATCTTTACCATTTCAAATCATAAACCCTTAATACCACTGTCCCCAAGAGAGTTGCAATGCATTTACATAAAACACAAATAGTCCATTTAACATAGACCAAAAATAGCCTTATGGGAAATACACCCAGTCTGGCCCAACACAGCCTGGCTCCTGGAAGGTTGTCTCTCAACTCACCCCCCAAGGGCCATCTATGTTCACATGATATGGTATCTTTAGTTACCATATCTCGGTGTTTGTGTAAAAAAAAAAAATGACACTTGGTGAGGCAATATAGAATCAGAGTGACCGAAAATCCTATTCCTTATTTTAAGAACACCCTACTATCTCATTTAATTATTGATTTTTTTTTAAATTCCACCCCTGTGTATGCATAATCCATCCCTTTGTTATTTTAAATCTTACCAAGACTACTTAAACATATAACCAATACATCCTAACGCTTTATATATTTCCCCACAGTGTAAACGTAATCCATCCTTTTACAGTGTTAATTCATTCCATACTTCTTACACATATTGCCAATACATCCAACTTCCTATTACATCAATACTTATTCTATAAATTTGAATTATTATTTACTACCGCCGTATTTATCTCTATCCCTTCTCATCCCCCCAGACACTCACTATCATTAATATCACAATATAATGAAGAAGAGAGAGAGAGAGAAAAAAAAAAGTGATTCTTTATATATATTCATTATCACTTTATATATTCCACCACTGTGTATGAATGATCCTTCCTTTTGTTATTTTAAATTTTAATAAGACTACCTAAACATATAACCAATACATCCTAATACTTTATAAATGTCCTCTTTGTGTAACATAATCCATCCTTTTATAGTGTTAATTATTTCCCTACTTCTTACACGTGTAACTTCCTATTGGATCAGTACTTATTCTATAAATTTGAATTATTAAATTCAATTACTATAACATAAAAAAAAAAGTGAATAATTATAATTGTCCTCTTTCATCCGGACAGCTTCAGGGCTTCTTCAGTTGTTAATTATTGTGTTGGTCCCGATATTAGTGTTTCTTCCATCCATTTTCTCAAAGCATCCAAGGTTGTAAATTTTTCATTTTTTTCTCTCCAGAAAATCCTAAGACATTTGGGGAATCCCCATATGTACTTCACCTCTTTAGCTCTTAAAATAGATAATTCTTGGCTGAAACTTTTCCGCCATGTTCTTGTGTAAAAAGATAAATCTGGGAAAATCTTGAGATTCTTGAATCTTTCTTCCAAGACCGGATTATTTCTTAATGAGATCATTATTTGGTTTTTGATATGGAGAGATTGAAATTTAACTATTACGTCTCTTGGTAATGTTTCTGCCACATTTCTAGGCCTAGGTAGCCTGTGAAATCTTTCTAATTCAGAGTCTTTTAAACCAACTTGAGATAGTTCCGACTCAAAATATTCAATTAGAATTTTTTTCAATGTTGAATCAATAACTTGTTCAGGGATATTGCGAATTCTTATGTTGGTTCTCCTCGAACGATCTTCAAAGTCATTTAATTTATCCTCTAATTGAGCTACTTTGGATTGCAAGTCTGCCGTTAATGACTCTATATGAACATATTTTAGGTCGGTTTGCATCATCTTAGACTCTATAGATTCCAATTGGACTTTCATGCTTCTTAATTCTTGTTTTAGATCAGATGATCCTCTTTGAATATCTTCTTTAATAATATTCTGAAATGTATCCAGGTAATTAATTAAAGTCTCTTCAGTAAGGGGTTTTCCTGCCTGTGCAGCATGAGAGGGATTAGAGTTAAATTTGGGGGGAGGGGAATTATCCTGATTTTCAGAAAGCAATTGAAATGTATTTTGAGAAGGGGAGAAATAGCCTGATAGCCTTTTTTCAGTAATGGGATCTTTTTTTTCTCTCTTTCTCTTTTCTTCCTGTGGTTTTCTAGTTGCCATTTTGTATTATTTAAATTACTTTTTCCTTTTTTTTTTTTTTTCTTTTCTTTCGGTTTCCCCTTCCTTTCCTTCCTTTCCCTTCTGCTTTCTCTCCTCTCTATACTCTTTTCTCCCTGGTCTTTTCAACTTTCAAGGGGCAGTATCTCACAATACATCAATTCCGTTGGATCTTTATAGTTTATTTTCTCCCCTCCACTTTCTCCATTTCCTTTTCAATAAGTCTCTGCTTTGTAATTTCCCTCCTCCCCACCCCTCTCTCTTTAACCCTCTCCCTTCCAGTATTACAATTGTATATTAAGGAGCAGACTTATCTTTCAGCTATTTGAAGTCTTCACTCTCCACACCAAAACCTCTATACGCCTCCGACCAGGAGCTACGGGCACCGACTCAATAATGCAGCGTTACAAAAAAGCTGGCCATAACTGCAGAGGAAACCCCACGGTTGCCGCCAATGTTATCCTCTCGTCCTCTCGAGCGTTCGCTCAAACGTTCCCTCAAGCCGCCAAAATTCCTCGCCGGCCACCCTTCCGCCATATCGCCCCTTCTAATAATACATAAAAAAGATATAAAAACTATCATATATAATTGTACATCTCAAATCCATTTCATCTCGGTTTTATTTAAGATTCTTAAATGGTCACCCCCTCTCCACGGCTTTTGTATGCTCTGTATCCCCATAAAGTGCAAATTTTTTTGTTTCACCATTGTAAATTTGGTGAATATGTGCTGATACAGAGTGATTGAGAACTCCCTTCTGTACATTCCTAAGATGTTCACAAATTCTAACCTTTAAGGGTCTGGTGGTGCATCCTACATATTGCAATTCGCAAATACATGTCAATAGGTAAATCACGTTATTCGAATTACACGTAATAAATTCCTACACAGCATATTCTTTTTTAGTTTTGTTAGAATAAATTTTTTCAGTTTTCCTATTTACAATTTTACTAGTATTACATGCTTTACAGTTGCCACAGTTATAAAACCCTTTTAAGTCGTTACCCTGTACGTCTCTATTTTTTTGGGAGTTTTTAGAGATAAAACTACTAGTTAAGACATTTTTGAGATTGCTGGCACCTCTATATACTACTCGTGGTTTCTCTCCTACAAATGTAAGGAGATCTTCATTTTGTCTCAATATATGCCAGTGTTTTTTGAGGATTTTATGGAACAAGTGACTTTGGGAATTATAATCACATATAAAAGAAACTTGTTTTTCTTGTACAATATTATCCTTTCTTTTGTATACTAAAAGATCCTCTCTAGGTTTTGTACATATTTCTTTAACCCCTTAAGGACACATGACGTGTGTGACACGTCATGATTCCCTTTTATTCCAGAAGTTTGGTCCTTAAGGGGTTAAATTGAGTTTCTACATATTCCCTTTTATATCCTTTTTAATAAAATAGTTTTTTAAGAATACCAGATTGTTCTAAAAAGGTGTTTTCATCTGTACAATTCCTTTTTTTTTTTTTTTTTTTTATTTGACAATTTTTATTGGCATTTTCTGTCGTACAACGACGACAACGTAATGGGGGCGGGGGGTACAGAAGAGAAGGAGGGAATATAGCAGCAAATTGTTGTATACATCCCATAGTGTGTCCATACAGTATAGATTGGATATACATTACAGATTGGATATTGGGTATACAATATACATTGGTTCACCGTTGGGTCCAAGGTCGGCTCGACCCGCTCCTTAATCTCAAGTTCTATAATTCTAACGAAGTTCCAAAGTGTAATGGTGTCATGGAGACAGGCACTGAGGGTAGTGGTGTTGTGGAGAGAGGCACTGAGGCTAGTGGTGTTGTGCAGAGAGGCACTGAGGCTAGTGGTGTTGTGCAGAGAGGCACTGAGGCTAGTGGTGTTGTGCAGAGAGGCACTGAGGCTAATGGTGTTGTGCAGAGAGGCACTGAGGCTAGATGTGTTGTGGAGAGAGGCATTGAGGCTAGTGGTGTTGTGCAGAGAGGCACTGAGGCTAGAGGTGTTGTGGAGAGAGGCACTATGGCTAGTGCTGTTGTGGAGAGAGGCACTGAGGCTAGTGGTGTTGTGGAGAGAGGCATTGAGGCTAGTGGTGTTGTGCAGAGAGGCACTGAGGCTAGTGGTGTTGTGCAGAGAGGCACTGAGGCTAGTGGTGTTGTGCAGAGAGGCACTGAGGCTAGTGGTGTTGTGCAGAGAGGCTTGAAGACTATGGTGAGGCCTAATAGAAAGCAGTTGTTGTTGGGGGATTCCATCATAAGAGGTGTGGAGATGGACAATGGTGGTCTTGTGAAGTGTCTTTCCGGAGCTACTGCTCACAGAGACAGGAGACGTATCTGTAATATTGTTAAGCAAGCAAAGCAGGAAGGGGAATTGGATGTACTTGTCCATTTAGGGACAAATGACTTGGCTCGCAATGAGGTTTCAGAGGTTAAGGAAGTTTTTAGTGTTTTGCCAATGATATACGTCAGGTTGCTTCCACACTGTCATTCTCTGAAGTTCTGCCTGTGCATAACACTCAGAATGACAGGCGGATGCATATTAGGGACTTTAACTTGTGGCTTGGTGAATGGTGTCGGGAGCAAGGATTTGGCTTTATTGCTCATGGTAGCTTTGTTTGGAATGGAAATAAACTGTACAAAAAAGATGGTTTGCATCTTTCTCAAAAGGAAACAAATGTTCTCAGTGAGCAGTTCAGAGGTTTTGCTAGGATGTATTTAAACTAGGAGGGGGGGGGAGCAAAAGGGTGATAAAACATCAATCCAATTGTCCCCCAAAACAAGGACAGAAGGTGCATATAGCAAGTGTGTTAAAAAATGATAAGCTTAGAGTCATGTCTACAAATGCTTGCAGTTTAGGGAATAAGATCCATGAACTTGTGGCAATAATGGCAACTGATAGTGTAGATTTAGTCGCTGTTACTGAGACATGGTATAATAAAAAAATGACTGGAACATAGCAATACCAGGGTACTCTTTATATAGAAAAGACAGGGAAGGCAAGAAAGTTGGAGGGGTGGCCCTGTATGTGAAGGATAGCATAAAATCTAGCCTAATAAAGGTTAGTGAGACGAACATAGAGTCCGTTTGGGTTAATTTAGAATTTGGTAATCACACAGTAATTCGTGTAGGTGTGATTTATAGGCCCCCAGGACAAATTGAAGAGTTATAATATTGGATTCCAATATTGTTGAATGGGTAAGAGTGGCTGCGTGACAGGCAACAAAGGGTTGTAGTCAATAGAGTATATTCAATGCTTGGGCTTGTCACCAGTGGGGTACCTCAGGGATCTGTACTTGAACCCATTCTCTTTAATATTTTTATTAGTGATATTGCAGAAGGTCTTGATGGTAAGGTGTGTCTTTTTGCGGATGATACTAAGATATCTAACAGGGTTGATGTTCCAGGAGGGATAAGCCAAATGGCAAGTGATTTAGGTAAACTAGAAAAAATGGTCAGAGTTGTGGCAACTGACATTTAATGTGGATAAGTGCAAGATAATGCTTCTTGGATGTAAAAACCCAAGGGCAGAGTACAGAATATTTGATAGAGTCCTAACCTCAACATCTGAGGAAAGGGATTTAGGGGTGATTATTTCTGATGACTTAAAGGTAGGCAGACAATGTAATAGAGCAGCAGGAAATGCTAGCAGAATGATTGGTTGTATAGGGAGAGGTATTAGCAGTAGAAAGAGGGAAGTGCTCATGCCATTGTACAGGACACTGGTGAGACCTCACTTGGAGTACTGTACACAGTACTGGAGACCATATCTTCAGAAGGATATTGATACCTTAGATAGGGTTCAAAGAAGGGCTTCTAAACTGGTTCATGGATTGCAGGATAAAACTTACCAGGAAAGGTTAAAGGATCTTAACATGTATAGCTTAGAGGAAAGACGAGACAGGGGGGATATGATAGAAACCTTTAAATACATAAAGGGAATCAATACAGTAAAGGAGGAGACTATATTTAAAAGAAGAAAAACTACCACAACAAGAGGACATAGTCTTAAATTAGAGGGACAAAGGTTTAAAAATAATATCAGGAAGTATTACTTTACTGAGAGGGTAGTGGATGCATGGAATAGCCTTCCAGCTGAAGTGGTAGAGGTTAACACAGTAAAGGAGTTTAAGCATGCGTGGGATAGGCATAAGGCTATCCTAATTATAAGACAAGGCCAGGGACTAATGAAAGTATTTAGAAAACTGGGCAGACTAGATGGGCCGAATGGTTCTTATCTGCCGTCACATTTTATATTTCTATGTAACAAATAGCTACTCATCAATGACTATATGGTTAAAGGGACTCTCCAGTGCCAGGAAAACAAACTGTTTTCCTGGCACTGCAGGTCCCCTCTCCCTTCCACCCCCACATTCGATGTTTCTATGTTCTCGCAATCTCTCTGTGAGCTGAGAGGAGGACATGATATATGAGTTTCTTCGTAGCTCTAGGGATTTTGCTTGGGAGGAGTAGTGTTATATATTTGGGGTGTAAATTGTACGGAGATGCCAGTCAAACCTTGCAGGAATGAATGGACCTCCAACCAGAATGGTTTAACCCCTTAAGGACGGAGGACGGTTCAGGACCGTCATCGGCATTTTTGCGTTGCCGACCGGTGACGGTCCTGAACCGTCCTAACCGTCCAATGTACTTACCCGATCGCCGTCGTTCCCCCGGCGGCGATCGGCGGTGCTCCCGGTGTGGGGAGACTGCCTGCAGCCCAGACAGTCTCCCCATGGCGGTTTAGGACCCCTGTGGCCATGTGATCGCCCAACAGGGCGACCACATGGTCACAATAGGTGTCCTAGTCTCTGCCTGCAGGGGGACTGTCTGTGCTGACAGGCAGTCTCCCTGCAACTGTAAAATCAGTGTAAAAAAAAAAAAAAAAATAAAGTTATAGTTAATAAAAAAAAAATATTATTATATATGTGTATATATATATGATATATAGACATATATTATACCTATATAATATATGTCTATATATCATATATATATAATGTCATGCTAAGTGTATTTTTATATTAATATGTACATATATTAATATAAAAATACACTTATAATTAATTTACACACGTATATATATAATATATATAATAACTATATATATTGTATATATATATATATATTATTATAAAATACGAATAATAAATGATTTAAATTAAATTAAAAAAATTAAAAATAATAAAAATTAAAAAAAATTATATATCTATACAAAATTTTATTCTAACTGTATTTTGATATTAATATTTATATCAAAATACACTTAGAATGAAATTGTATATATCTATGTATATATAAATAAATAAAAAGAATGCGAACTATTCATATGTCCATATACAAAATTACATAAATAATTATATAAATATACACGTAGACTTCAAATATATAAATATGCATATATATTTAAATTCTACGTGCGTATTTATGTAATATTTTTACATAATTAAGTTATTTTTTTAATTGCAATT
This sequence comes from Pelobates fuscus, assembly GCF_036172605.1. Taxonomy (NCBI): domain Eukaryota; kingdom Metazoa; phylum Chordata; class Amphibia; order Anura; family Pelobatidae; genus Pelobates; species Pelobates fuscus. Next base: position 280,430,532 of record NC_086318.1, on the reverse strand, counting down.
TGAGGGACCTGCCTGCCAACCCAGGCCGAAAGTACAGAGAATTTAATTTGCTATCACTGTATTTTACCCTGTAACGTTCTACGACACTCTAAAACCTGTACATGGGGGGTACTGTTTTACTCGGGAGACTTCGCTGAACACAAATATTAGTGATTCAAAACAGTAAAACATATCACAGCGATGATATTGTCAGTGAAAGTGACTTTTTTTGCTTTTTTCACACACAAACAGCACTTTTACTGATGATATAATTGTTGTGATACATTTTCCAGTTTTTAAACACTAATATTTGTGTTCAGCAAAGTCTCCTGAGTAGAACAGGACCCCCCATGTACAGGTTTTATAGCGTTTTTGAAAGTTACAGGGTCAAATATATGGGTCAAATATTTTACATTGAAAATGGCCAGGTTGGTTATGTTGCCTTTGAGAGCGTATGGTAGCCCAGGAATGAGAATTACCCCCATGATGGCATACCATTTGCAAAAGAAGACAACCCAAGGTATTGCAAATGGGGTATGTCCAGTCTTTTTTAGTAACCATTTAGTCACAAACACTGGCCAAAATTAGCGTTCAATTTAGTTTTTTACTTTTTTCACACACAAACAAATATGAACGCTAACTTTGGCCAGTGTTTGCGACTAAGTGGCTACTAAAAAAGTCTGGACATACCCCATATTGAATACCCTGGGTTGTCTACTTTTAGAAAAATATGTACATGTGGGGTGTTATTTAGCAATTTATGACAGATAATAGTGTTACAATGTCACTATTGATACATTTTAAAAATGTATGTTTTGAAACCGCAATATCCTACTTGTACTTATAGCCCTATAACATGCAAAAAAATAGCAAAAAGCATGTAAACACTGGGTATTTTTGAACTCAGGACAACATTTTGAATCTATTTAGGAGTTTTTTTCATTCGCTTTTGTAGATGAGTAAAAGATTTTTCACATAAAATTCAAAAAACGTGTATTTTTTTAAATTTTTCATCATATTTTTTCCTTTTTTTAAAATTAAATTACATGAGATTATATAAATAATGGTATGTAAAGAAAGCCCCTTTTGTCCTGAAAAAAAAAACCAATATATAATTTGTATGGGAACAGTAAATGAGAGAGCGGAAAATTACAGCTAAACACAAACACCACAAAAGTGTCAAAAAGATGCCTGGTCGCGGGGCGTGGCCTGGAAGCCGAGGAAGATGGCGGCGTGAACCCGGAGCTCCCCGCAAGGCTCATAGCAAATCCTCGCCAGTAGCACCCAATTGCCCCGAAAATGGGCAAATCACAGAAGGCAACACAAGCCTCGAAGCCCGCAGACACCCCGAGGGGAACATTGAACCCCTCCATGCGGCGATTCCTGACAAATCAAGCCGATGGAGATACACAGGCCTCCACAGACTCGTTCGCCACGGGAGAGACCCTCCCGACACCGATATGGAGTGGGGATGACACACAAGTAGAGAAACCAATGCATCACCCCTCAGAGCCGAACCCGGAATGGCTATCCATCCTCCGCAATTTACCTACCAAGGCAGACCTGACAGAGGCAAACAATAGCCTCCGGGCATCCATCACTGCGGAACTACAGGCCATGCGGGAGGAGTTTTGCGGCCTAAGTCAAAGAGTCTCCCAGATTGAAGCGGACTGCGACCACATGCAGGCGGCGCAGTCTGCCAACACGGACGCCATACAACTCTCCACCCAGCGACTCCAGCAGATGGCACATCATTTGGAGGACCTCGATAACCGAGGTAGACGACAGAATATTAGAGTCAGGGGGATCCCTGAAGATGCCGATGAAGTTGCCCCAATACAGGAAACCCTCATGGGTCTCTTTAACAATATACTGGGCCGCGCCCAGCAGGAACCTATCCACATGGTGAGAGCACATCGGGCACTGAGACCTAAAGGCCCTCCCGGGAGCCTGCCAAGAGATGCCATATGCTGCCTCACGGACTATAACTTAAAAGAGGAAATTTTACGCAAAGCCAGGGAATCCGACAGAATACTATTGGGCAACACAGAGGTCCAACTATACCCGGATCTCTCTCCTACCACCCTTGCCTATCGTAGAGCTTTACGTCCATTTACTAGACAACTACAGGCCAATAGGATCAAGTACCGCTGGTGCTTCCCGACCGGACTACAGGTTCACACGCATAGAGGCCCATACATGATAAAGGACTATGCCGATATAGAGGAACTGGGGAGAGAACTCCAGATCACACCAGCCCCTCTACAATGGCCAGATCCCTTAGTCCTCTATACACCCACCCAGGGCCCGAAACCACGAACGGCAAGTAACCAACCCCCAAGGATCACTCGACAACAAGCGACCGGCCCACGTGGCCTCTGAAAAGGGGTACAGCCAGCCATTATCAGGACTTAAATCGACTCGACCCCCCCTACTGGGAACAAACTCCACCTTGCTGAACTCCATCCCTCCCCGCCAACGGACTTGCACAGACCGAGAAGAACTTCAGCATGACCTACACAGACTGGGGGTAACCCGTCGCACGGGAGGGCACCTTTTACATGCAGACAAGTGGCCTACTCTCGCAAGTTACAGACCCAAGGACTATGGCGCAAAGACATTTTGCTATGGGCACCATGACTCACACCTCTAATCGCAAGTATCACACTTTACTGGCCGACAGGCCTGAGAGACTTTTAATGCTCATGTGTAACCCTGCTTACAAACTGCTAACTACCCTATGAATGCCACAACGTGGGGACATGGGGAGGAGGGTGGGAGGGACGGATAACAAGGGCTCGAAGATAACCAGGGGCCAGCTATAGGGGAGGCGAGAAGGGAGGGAAGACCGGGATGGGCAAACGTCCCCCCCCATGAAGGCCTTGTGATGACCTGGACAGGAGCAGGCTGGAGGGACGGGGGCCCACCTCGCTCAGACCCCTGGCACATACACACAGATAGAATTGGGCTCCAAGCAGGGTACGATCTCTAAATAGGATACGAGTTGAGGGGCTGCTTCATTGTGGTGGGAGGGGAGGGGGTGAGAGGGAAATAGCCACCCAAGGGCTCAAAGATAAGATGGTTACACAGGAGCCGGGAGGTACTTTTATATGACTGAATCTCAACAGATAGAACGGGGAGCCGATGGGTAGGGATGGGAAGGAAATGGGAATCCCAGGGGGTGGGGGACGGGTCGACAAGCAACACATAGATGCCTCCATAGGTGAACGGAGGACTTAGAATGCAGATGACAACCTAAGAGGGCATAAGGCTAATAACTGACAATGCATGTGGTTATTTACACTGTTACTGTTTTCCTTTATGTTAATTATTATGTTATATGATATACGTTGCTACTGTCACATTTGTACACTGGCGAGGACACGAGAAGCATACACGATCGTACAGAGCCACAAAGGGGACACCTAGGGACTAGGTGAGGGACACTAGGTCACACCAGAGGGAGACTCGCGGAGCGAGCGACCAGGACACTTCCATACACACGTTGAGGCCTAGGCCTTCCAGCCACACCCACGAGGGACAGGCGCCACTCACAAGGGGTCGAAGTTTAACACCTAGGGGCGGCCGAGAGCCCCCACGACCACCGAGACGCTAACACCCTAACGCCGAACAGACGGCGGACACCCCACACTGTACACTCACAAACACCTCAAACACTACACACACTCAATCTAGCTTCCGGCCTGGGACTGCCGGGTCCGAGGACCGGATAGACATAGCGCAAAATGTCGTTGACCCCGGCTAACCTCACACTTATAACCGTAAACGCAAGAGGCCTGAATAAACCAACCCTGAAAGATTTTCACGCCGCTAGGGCATCCATAGTATTTATCCAAGAGACGCACTTCAAAGAGGGAGCAAGACCGAAGCTACATAATCACCATTATCCCACAGGCTACTATAGCGACTATCACGGGGGGAAGGCCAGGGGAACAGCAATTTTGATACACAGAGGAATCCCGTTTCAGGAACTGGGCCTACAGACGGACAGGGAGGGGAGATATGTTCTCCTCAAGGGAACAATAGCGGGTCAGACATATACCTTCGCCAACATATATGCCCCCAACCAGAGGCATCACAAATTCCTGGCAGGAATACTCCGCAAGATACAGGGGTTTGCGGAGGGTACACTGATCGTAGGAGGGGACTTCAACATTGCCCTTGACCCTAAATGGGACACGTCCACGGGCACATCCCACATACCCATACAACACCTGAACACGCTCAAACGCCTCATATCCAAATACACACTAGTAGACAGTTGGAGAGCCCACCACCCAGACGAGAGGGACTATACGTTCTACTCCCACCCACACAATTCCTATACCAGAATAGATTATTTCTTTATGACCCAATACCATCTCCCACTCGCCCTACGAGTAGAACACGGCACGGCCACCTGGTCGGACCATGCCCCCGTGACACTCACGATAAAATCCCCACTCTACAGACCCAAAGTCTCTAAGTGGCGACTCAACGAACACTTGCTCTCCGTACCGGAGGTAAAAGCGGAAATCGACACGGCTCTCCGTGACTATTTTGCCACAAACACCCCATCCCAAACATCCCCGACGATCATGTGGGAAGCACACAAGAGTGTGATTCGGGGCCACTTTATTCAAAAAAGCGCTAAACTAAAGAGACAAAGGGAGGCAGCCATGGCAGACACTCTGACAAAAATTAGGGAGATCGATAACCTGAACAAAGTCAACCAGACGCCCGAATCGCAAAGTCAACTACTCACACTACGCAGGGACCTGACCAAGATGCTCCAGACAAAATATCACAGAGATGCGCTGCGACATACCGCCTTTTTCGCACTACATGGCAACAAAAGTGGTAGGCTACTGGCACGGATGTTAGCCAAACGCAGACAACAGACGTACATTGACCGCATACGGGATGATAAGAACACATTACACAGACTGCCTTGCAAGATACAGGAAACAATCAGGGCATACTACGCTAACCTATACGCACTACACGGGCCACACACACACCAGGCAGACACAAGATTGACGGATTCCATCAATGCATACCTGACACTCAACTCGACGCCTAAGATAGACAGGGATACGGCTGACCTACTAGACAGGGAGATAACATTAGACGAACTGACCACAGCAGTGAAACAGACGAAAACGGGCAAAAGCCCGGGCCCAGATGGCTTACCACTATGCTATTACAAGGCGTACGCTGACATACTATATGCCCCACTCATATTGACGTTTAACGCCATAAAAGAGGATCACCCACTCCCCAAGCAATCCCTGGCAGCGCACATCACTATTATCCCAAAGGAAGGGAAGGATAGGGAACACTGCGGAAGCTACCGCCCTATTTCCCTAATAAACAACGACCTCAAACTCTTGACTAAGATATTAGCGAATAGACTACAATCACATAGACCCACTCTGATACACCCGGACCAGGTGGGGTTTGTACACGGGAGGGAGGCGCGAGAAAACACCATGCGCACCCTTACATTGATGCATAGAGGCGCGCGCACTGCCGGTGGTCTTCTCCTGCTATCCACGGACGCGGAGAAGGCCTTCGACAGAGTGGGCTGGAATTACTTATTCCGGACCCTCGCCCACATAGGCCTGGGCATGGGCATCAGGGGTTGGATAGAAGCTCTGTATGCGCAACCATCCGCGCAGGTGATTGTAAATGGAGCCCCTTCGGAACCATTCGATATATTAAATGGTACGCGCCAGGGATGCCCCCTGTCACCGATCCTCTTCGTCCTAGCCCTGGAGCCACTACTGGTGGCCATTAGAAACAACCCGGACATAACGGGGATGAGGACGGGACCGATCCACCACAAGGTAGCGGCATATGCCGACGACCTACTATTCTACGTGACTAATCCCGAAATTTCACTCCCAAATATACTCAAAACATTACAGGAATACGGGCGACTTTCTAATCTAAAAATCAATCTGAACAAATCATTCATACTAAACGTAAGCATCCCTGACCGACGGGCGGAAGCCCTGCGCCAACACCACTCGATCCAATGGGCGACTCAGAAGCTAAAATACTTAGGAGTCTGGTTGACAAGGAAGGCAGGGGACCTATTTAAAGTAAACTTTACTGACTTACTAACGAAAATGAGCACAGAGATGCAGGAATGGGCACACCCCCATATTTCATGGTTAGGCCGCATTCAGGTGGTAAAGATGAATTTCCTACCGCGCCTGCTCTACCTGTTTCAAGCAATCCCAATACAGATCCCACGCACATATTTTGCCACACTACGCACAGCCATAATTCACTACGTGTGGAATGGGAAAAAACCCAGGGTCAACCATGCCCTCCTAACGCAGCCAAAGGACAGAGGTGGGCTGGCATTGCCGGACTTCACTCTGTACTACAGGGCATGCCACTTTCTACGGATAGTAGAATGGACCAAGACAGGTACACAAAAATTATGGAAACAGGCGGAGGAACATGAGGCGGGAATCCCGGTCGCAGTGCTGCCATGGCTGCCACCTGACATATCGACAGGGCACACAACACACTCCCCATACACAAAAGCGACTCTATGGGAATGGAACCATGCCAAAGGGAAGCACGGTCTCACCACCTATCCCACCCCCCTACTACCTCTCACTTATAACCCCGACTTCCCCCCCGGAACAGACCCGAGAGCATTCAAGGACCTAATCCAAGATCCTCTACCCAGACTCATACATGTACTCACACCTAGAGGCCCCAAGACCATAGACGACTTACGGGGACAGTCGGAACACACCTTCTTAACACACCTCAAATACAGGCAAATAAGGAGCTACATAACCTCCCTCCCTCAGGGTCCCATACTTACAAGGGCAACCACCACTTTTGAGAATCTCTGCATGGACCCCCACCCATTGACACATGGAATATCCGTCTTATACACCCTACTACTAACACTTACGCCAGTAGAACAACCACGATTTATGGGGAAATGGGAGGCAACACTAGGCCACACAATAGATAAAGATGACTGGGAAAAAATTTGCTACCTCACACACCACTGTTCAAGCTTTAGCAAAACACAGGAAACGGCGTACAAGCTATTGACCCACTGGTACTACACTCCCGCAACACTACACGCACGAATCCCGACACATTCCCCCCTATGCTGGAGATGCGAAAAGGAACAGGGCACTCTCCTACATATATGGTGGGAATGCAACAAGATTACCTCATACTGGAAAACCATACACCAAATCATTTGCCAATACACAGACGACCCGCCACCTTTCACCCCGGCAGCAATGTTGCTACATCACACACAGATTGCTAAGAACGCATACAAAAGATCGCTCACTATCCGCATTCTAAATGTAGCCAAGGCACTGATACCTCAATTCTGGAAGCAACCAGTCACTCCTCCCCTCAAGATATGGTTCACACGAATGGAGGAACTCAGATCCCTTGAGGAACTCCATAACACAGCAAATGACACCTTCCAAAAATACCTCAATACATGGACACACTGGATACTAAATTCTACCACGTCAGGTTTCCAAGAGATGATTATATCTCTACCAGACTCTTAACATGCAACGGCCGTACGAATACTGACCGCAGGAGGGAAAGAATCCCCGACACAGGGACACCCCACCACTACTCCAAAATGCTGAGACCGGGACCCCGACCCCCACCTAGATAGAAGGGTGAGAACCCACATACATAATGACCCCACACATACTACCAAAGAAAGGGTTAAACCTGGGACGTCCTCAAGACAGATGGGACACACAGTAAGGAGGGGATAGGACACACATACGACAGGTAAATCAGACCTCTGCCATAGCAGAGAATAGGAGACACATAACTCCTACCTAGGAAGAGAAATGAAACACGTAAGAAACGAATACCAAAAAACAGGGCCTCGGAACGGAGGAAGCTTGGACACCGGCAGTCTCAGGATCCGCCACACGCTACATTTCAGATGAGGGCCAAGCAACACAGATACACACGCACACACACACACACAGACATAACACATAGGATAGGAGATACATCGACTAATGAGGGCAAATGCGTTAACCGATTTAAGAAACTGAGACAAATCAGGGTTGAAAATTCGGAGCATACACATTCTAAAGTTCTAAAGTGAACCAAATGTTATAAAAGTTTATATATATTTCATAAAGGGTCCTGCGAGTCCCTATTACACAGAGGCGCATGTGCCCTTCAAATATTGTGAATTTATGCAACCGATGATACTACCTATTGAAAATTTTCATGGAGACCTGCGAGTCTCAACACGCAACTTACCATATGCTGAAATAATTATTTGAAAATAATAAAAATCATATTTACAAAAAAAATAAAAAAAGATGCCTGGTCGCTAATGTACAACATCGCAAAAAAAGTCCGGTCCTTAAGGGGTTAATCACTGGGCAGTGCCACCAAATATGGAGGACATCTCCCCTTAATACTTCGCATCTCCAGCAGGTGGGGGAGCTATTAGGATAACATTTATGGAGATGAGTGGGTACCATGTACCATCTATAAACACTCTTTCTCTGTTGCTCAACCAGAGAAGTGGATGTGAGCAGCTGATTAATGTCTTGGAATAGGGTATTCCATTGTTTAGGGGAGATAGACTCTCCCAGGTCTACATTCCATTGTTGTGCTATGTTGGTAGAAGGGAATGGCAGATAGTTGGCTATGAGTCGGTAACACATGGAGGTCGGTTTACATGAGGGTGGCAATGACCCATTTATGCATACTTGCTCCCACATCGTGGGTTGTCTCTTATCGGGTTGCGGTTTCCCTCCTGCACTAGCTGACCTGTGGAGGAACGATCTCAGTTGCATGTATGAGAATTGTGAGGTCAGAGGGAGTTTATGTTTGTCTCTCAGTGTAGAGAAATCCGTTAATTTCCCCTGTTGGAGGATATGATAAAGGTGTGTTAGCTTTTTATCCAGCAATGGGTTGGCGTGGAAGGTAGGTATGCAACACGGCAGGACTTCCACTGGTATTGCTGGTGAAAGCGTAGTTTTCGTTGATCTATGTCTATCCCTTATTTGTAGCCTCAGGGCGACTAGGTCGGATGGATGTGGTAGACTCGGACGATGTTCATTTGGTAGCCACATAAGGTTTGGCAATGTGAAGGGCCTCAGCAGGTTCTTTTCTATATCTACCCACTGGGGGGGGGCAGGGCAGGGGGGGGGGGGTGTTACCTGGCTACTCTTGGTTTAGACCCAGCCCAAATCAAGTATCTTTTTGTACTAGTTGGAAGAATATGTTTGGGACGGGTATCGGGAGAGTTCTAAAGATATATTGCAGCTTGGGGAGGATAGACATTTTCACTGCCACTATCCTTTCTGTCCACGTTAGGTAAAGAGGTGCCCATCTTTTAAGTTGTAGGGCACATTCTCTCCATATTTTCATACGGTTGCCTGTGTATAGCTCTGTCTGTTTCTTAGTAAATAGTAGCCCAAGATATGTAATGTCATGTTTCCTCCAGTCAAAGGGGTACAACCCTCGTAGGCCTTTCAGTTCGCTATCCGGTACACCTATGCTGAGTGCTTGGATTTTGGAGGTATTGAGAGAATAGTAGGACTGTGCTCCATAGTCTTGAATGAGTGACATGATGTGAGGCAGAGATTTAGTTGGGTGGGTCATGTATAGTAGAATGTAGTCTGTGAAAGCACTAATTTTAACTTCTCTAGGTCCGACTTGAATACCGGTGATTTGGAATGGGTTCTTATTGAGGCCAGAAGTGGCTCCAGAGCAAACACACATAATAGCGGGGACAGGGGGCATCCCTGTCTAGTCCCGTTAGATAATTCGAATGGGTCCGAAAGGAACCCGGGTTGTAGAACCCTAGCTTTTGGGGCCGAGTGTAGTGCAAAAATTTGGGTGATGGTCTGGTGGGGGAATCCGTATTTTACTAGGACTTGTCTCAAGAAGGCCCATCCGAGGCGGTCAAATGCCTTTTCCGCATCTAAGGCTAGAAGTAGATCCCCTCGGCTAGGCCTCCGGAGCTGCTCCAAGGTATGCATCAGTTTGTAGGTATTGTCGGAGCCCTGTCTCCCCCCTAACGAACCCTGTTTGGTCATCACAAATCAGCTCTTGCAGCATCCCACTCAGTCTGTTTGCCATGATTTTAGCGTAGAATTTGGTGTCCGTGTTGAGGAGGGAAATCGGGCGATAATTTTTACAGTCGTCTGTGGGTTTACCGGGTTTTGGGATGGTGATAATGGTGGCCATAAGCATCTCCGGTGTGAGGGAGCCTGTTGTGGTAGCTTGTTGGTAAACTCTTAACAGGTGAGGGGCCAGTGTGTCTGCGAATTTCCTATAGTATGTGTTAGTGAAGCCATCAGCTCCTGGGGATTTTGCTTGAGGCAGGGTTTTGATGGTTGACATGACTTCGGTCAAAGTTATGGGTTGTTGGAGTTATGTTGCTTGTTCTTGTGTGATTTGCGGCAAGTGTATCAGTCGGGTTATAAGTACCTGTCATGAGATGCAGGTTGTAAAGTTTGGTGTAGAATCTCGCAAAGGCTTGTGTTATGTCATTGGGATTTGGTATTTTCTGACCCCTATCGTTTATAAGGTGAGCTATTTTTTGCACATTGCATTTGTTGCGCAATCTCGCTGCTAACAGTTTGGTGGCTTTACCGCTTTGGTGGTAGGTGGTAGCTTTTAGTTTGTGTAGTAGCCGCCTAGTCTTGTCTGTGGTCAAATCTCTTAGTTTGTCGTATTGTAGGGCAAGTTTCGTCTCTGTCTTTTGTGGGATGTGTCTTGTTTAACGCAGAAAGTTGAGCTATCATTGTATGGCATTCCAACAATGACGAATCTTGGATTTTTTTAATACGTGATGCTTGTTTAATGAATAGGCCCCTGAGCACCGCCTTATGTGCGGACCGAACAGGGGTGGCTGTGGTCTCTTGGTTAGTGTTTAATTTAAAATAGCTAATGAGCTCTTCCTTAATTGTTTCGGTGAATTTCTCGTCATTTAATATGGAGTCGTTTAACCTCCAAGTACCCTTCCCTTTGAACTGGAATTCATCCTTCAATACCAAGGTGACCGGACTGTTGTCAGACCAAGTAATCTCACCAATCCTACATTCAGAGATAAGGGGTAGGGTCACTCTATCGACAAAAAAACATCTATCCGAGAATACGAGTTGTGTACTCTCGAGTAAAAGGTATAATCCCTTGTTTCAGGGCTAAGGGTTCTCCAAACATCATAAAGGTCATGCAGTGAAAGTGTCTTGGATACATTTTTATGGGTCTTGTCCTGTGACAAGCGGGTACTATTGCTGAGTCGATCTGTCCAGGGGTGATTGGGTGAAGTTAAAGTCTCCACACAGCAATAAATTGCCTTGGCGATATTGGTCAATTTTCGTTAGCAGGGACTGGAGGTATTGGTTGGAATTATCATTGGGGAAGTATGCCGTGACAAGAGTGTACTGGGCTGCGTTAATGAGGCACTGAAGGATTATGAATCTACACTGGGGGTCTATAAATTGCCTCTGTGTTGTGAATGCGATGTCTTTGTGTATTAGGATGGACACACCCTTGGTTTTGGCTTCCGATACTGGTACTGTATAGGGTAATGTTTTTTAAATATCTTAGGGGTATAGCCTCTCTTAAAGTGGGTTTCTTGAATACATGCGATATCTATTTTGTTTTTTATCAAACAATAAACTCCTTTTCCCTGGGGTATTCAGCCCCTTCACCATGATAGCTGGGGGCAAGTTTCGCTATGGCGCATGGTGAGTGGAGGAGATCTTGGAGTAAGATTGAAGATAACCATTGTGCCAGTTCTGTAACTATATCCACATAAAAGGTATAGTTCCATCTGATTACATGTGTTGGGCCGTTCTGTACGGCCTCCGTGGGATACAGCGTCCCATTTTAAGCTTAGGTCTGCTGGGGTGGACCTGAATAGATAGGGGAAAGAGGGAACTAGGGAGGGAGTAAACTGGGGGTTGGGTTGGGGGTAAGAACCCCTATTTAGCTCTACCTGAGAGAGCTGGAGCGCGCCAAGCTGATCTTGGCTGCAAGTGGGGGGGTACATTAAATGAGCCTGTTGTTTGGAGTGGCTCACGTGTGGCCTTTAGGGCTATGTGTAACTAATGTGAAGTTTATAACTGTAACTACTTTATATACTATCGGGGGTGTCTGTTACCCTTCCTTCTCTCAAATACAGGTGCCTATTACCCTCTAATAATTATGTTAGGGTGCAGAGGCTCCCCAGGAACCGCAACCGTCACATAACTGGTTAGTATTATGAAACATAACATATTATAACATTTTTAACCAACAATATATGTATCATAATGTCTGCTCTATATGCAGCTGTTGAAGTTTGGTATACTTAACAACTCTCCAACAAGGAGGAGAGGCAGACCTCGTAATCTTTCTGTCATCAGGCAGGGGTCCATTCTGGGGACATCCGAGGTATCTTTGCCTGATTGTGGTCTCCTGACAAGGCAACTGGCAGTCCCCATGTTTTAAATTTCTATTTGCCGCTGGCAGAGAGTCTACAGCGTGTAGCGAGTCCTGATCCTGGATGAGCATTTTTGCTGTGTATCCCCAGCGGTATACAATCCCTTTTGCGCGTAGCGTTGCCGTGAGGGGGGTCAGACTTTTGCGGAATTGTAGGGTTGCAGCCGACAGGTCAGTGAAGATTTTTAAGTCCTGGTTAGGATCTGGCATGCTTGATGTGCGGGATTCTCTGACTAGCCTCTCTTTAGCATGGTAGAAGTGGACTCAAACTATCACATCCCTCGCGGTGGAGCTTGGGAGGTGTTTAGGTCTTCTCAGCCGGTGTGCTCGGTCGATGATGAGCTGGTCTGGATGGGTCTCCGGTGTCAGCGCCTGGAATAGGTCTAGCAGGTAGGTATTGAGTGCTGGGTTAAGCACTGATTCTGGAATGCCGCGTATTCGCAAATTGTTGCGCCTCGACCTGTCCTCCATGTCGGCCATTTTTGCATGATCGTGGAGGATGGTGTCCAATTCTTGTAACTTGTCTGCGAGACTGTTATGTGCCTCGGCGGATTCATCCATCCGCTTCTCCATGTGGGCAGTACGCTGGCTCACCTCAAGCATCTCCTTTCGGAGGTCCGCCGTGAGGGTTTGTATCTGCGTCGCCATGTTTCTTTGTATGGTGTTGGTGAGTTCTGACAATATCCTTTTCATTTGGTGCGTTGTAAGCGGGCTGTCCTCCGGTCCTGCATCTGAGGACATCGGGGATAGAGGGGGATCCTCTTCAGAGCGAGTGGCGCCGTCATCTTTGAGCGGGCTGCGGCCTTTTAGTGTAAGTGGTGTCACCGACTTAGCCAGGAAGAAGGAGGCTCGATCTGCCTTTGCAGCTTTCCTTTTCTGTCTCTGTGATATCTCCGAAGGGTAGAGAGGTGTTGTGGTTGTTTTTATGCTTTTCCGCCCGGTTAATTTTAGCCCTTTGTCACCCGGTTTGCAGAATCCTTGTTAGAAAGCGTCCATACAGCTAGGTGTCAGGCCACGCCCCCTACAATTCCTTTTTAACCGCATAAATTATCCTTTTGGGATGTTGGAAAGCCATGCTTTAAAATGACAACTGTCATTGTCAATATAACTATTGACATCGACAGTTTTGAAAAAAAGTGCTAGTCTTGATTGTCCCATTTTCTACAAATATTCTTAAATCCAGAAAATGTACTTCCTGACAACTAATCTCTGAGGTAAGTTTAATACCCCAGGAATTGATGTTTTAAAAAATAAAAAAAAAATCGTTCAGTGAGGCTCTATTCCCTTTCCAAATAAAGAATATGTCGTCAATGTACCGCCTATAGAGGACCAAGTTCGCCTCCCAGTCATGCTGAGCATATATAAAAGACTCCTCCTAATATGCCATAAACAAATTAGCATAACTGGGGGCGAACGTGGTCCACATGGCGGTACCTCTTCTCTGGACATAGAACTCATTCTGGAACCAGAAAAAGTTATTCTGTAAAATGATCTTGATACCCTCAATAATAAACTTAATCTGTTCTTCTTTGAAAGAATTTGATGCCCTTAAAAAATGCTCCACCGCCTCGCAGCCTATATGGTGCTCGATAACCGTATATAGGCTACTTACATCACTTGTTATGAGGATATATCCTTCCAACCAAACAAAATTATGTAACATTTGGAGAAGGTTAATAGAATCTTTTAAGTGGGCTCTAGTTTTCAGGACAAGGGGTTGCAGAAGAGTATCGATTTATTGCAACAAGGGTGATAGCATAGAATCCACCCGGTCACAATAGGTCTGCCAGGGGGTTGTACTGGGTCCTGCATTTTAGGGAGAACGTAGATAACAGGAATTATGGCATACTCTTTATTAAAAAATCTATACTCATCTTTATTCAAGATACCTAATTCCAAACCCTGATCTAAGAACCTGACCAGTTCGTTTTTAATATTTGGTTCAGGATTAGCCTTTATTTTACCATATGTTTTTTCATCCTTTAATTGCTTAAAAATTTTGTCGATATAATATTTGATCATAATATTGCACATAGAGACGTTAAGAAAATAATTAATAAGCATTGGCATTTATTAAGAGAAGATACAGAATTGGCCAAAATTATACCGCAGAAACCTTTTATTACTTTTAGGGGTGCCCCAAATTTTAATCTTATCTTAACTCATAATCAACCCAAAAGGATTACACATAAACATTTAATGAATGATAAAATAGGTTTTTATTCTTGTGGTAAATGCACTGGATGTAAATATAGTAGAAATAGAACCCTGAAAGGCATTGTGAAATTTATCAGTACACATAATGGTAATTGTGGCGAAAGTGACCTCGCCACTGGTTTTTGGAGGGGCCTGTTTGCCAGCCTCCTGCCCTGCGACTATGGCCCTGGGATGTATTGCCCTTCTAGGAACTGATTTGGGCATATTGTATTTTATTATGCTGCTGCTGGCCCTTTAAGAACCATCTGGGGACATACTGTGGAGTTACTGGGTGGCCACCATTTCATGTATCAGAGGCACATGGTGAGAACAATGGATGAAGCACATGGTGAGAACAATGGATGGCGGCCATTTTAACTCACAGACACTGTTGTGACTTTTCTACACGGTGCCATCTCACCGGTATTTGGTGCACAAAGACATCGTGCAGTAGTTTTAAACTATACAACATTATACAGTAATTATTTTTCATATAGCCTGTATATGTTCTGCCGAATCTACATTTAACTGTATCTTCCAAACTACTGAACGGATCTGGGTGAATTTTGGATATGTGGTTCACGCAGATCCCCCGGTTCCGAGGATATACTTTGTATGGGGTTATTGCATGTTTTGGGGTCCCTGTGATATGTTTTATAAAACTGTATTTCTCTGCCTGTGATAATTATATTACCCATTGTATTCAGTAATCATATCACAGGCAGAGGGGAGGATTTTGTGTGGGAGTGTCTGTGTGTATTGTACGGATTGATTGGTTGTATTTTAAAACCCTGTGGGCAGTACTATGTTTGTGGATTGTGAATAAAAGAGGCTGTATGTGCCAGTACAGTCAGTTCTGCTTGACCTCAAAACGAAGTGTCGTCTCGTTATTGGGGGAATTGGATTGTATGCTGATTGCCAGGAGTGTAAGCTGATTGTATGCTTTTCCTGTTCAGCTGTTTACAGCATTCATATGCTTGAGAGCGTTCGTATGCTTCTCCGGTTCGGTGGTTGTGGTGTCTGCTGCAGTGCTTGGAGTCCTCAGGAAGCGCTAGGAGCATCCTTCAACGCAGGTACCCAGTCTGGGTGCCAGGTGATCCGTTACAGTAATGAATTTAGTATTAATGATTTTATCACTTGTTTTACAAAGAATGTCATTTATCTTTTAATCTGCCCGTGCGGACAACAATATGTGGGCCGCACTATATGCCCACTTCATAAGAGAATAGGGGAGCATGTAAATAACATTTTTTTTTTATTATTATTTTTAATAGAACTTTTGATTATTTTCCAAGTATATGGGGTACAGAAGAGAAGGGAGGGGTTAGGGGGGTTATAATCATTGTATGTCATATGATACATTAGTTTGTTATACAATAAGTAGTAATACTGTACAGTAGTATGTTATACATTAAACGTAATGCAATATATCAGCTTAGTACATAGTAATTGGTAGAACAGCATGTCCTCCTTTTATTTAATAAGTGGTAACATCGTATAATAGCCTAGGACAACATAAAAGTTAAACCAGAAAGTGGTGTTATGGTGAACAAGGGAGAACAGGACAAACGAGGGTGAGTAAGGGCGGGAAGGTCGCCACTATAATACCCTGAAGTCAAGAGTATAAACATTGAAGGCATCAGAGCAGGTCATGCCTTGTTAGGAGCCTTCTAATAGTCCGGTTCACGCCAGTAGGTTAGGCAGGGGTAGTGTCCCTGTCGGTAGATAGGGTCTGATCTGTCAAGAAGTCACGTAAGGTGCGTTGGGGCACCCTGTAAAGATTTCAAGTGGTGAGTGCTTTAGCGTATAGTGTTCGCCAGGGTTGCCACATAGATGTGAATCGGTGTGTTTCGGCACTGTGGAGTGTCGTCATGCTTTCATATATGTGATACTGTTGGATCTTGTCCCACAGTTGGGATTTAGGCGGTCATGCCTGTGATTTCCAATTCAACGCTAGGAGATTTCTAGCAGCTAGTATGGTGAGAGCACATATTTGTCTGTGGTCTTTAGGGAGGTCAGTAGGGAATAGGAGTAGAAGATACGTTTTTGGGTTCTTGGGAAAGTTCTCGATGCCCAGCGACTCCAGCAATCTCCCGACCTCGGTCCAGAGGGGCTGAATCACTGGGCATGTCCACCAAATGTGGAAAAACGAGCCCGGCTCTTTGGAGCACCTCCAGCATGTTGGCATCACAGTGGGGTAAATTTTGTGTAGCCGTAGTGGCGTCATATACCACCTGTACAACAGTTTTCTATGTGCCTCAATGTGTGTGTAACATCTAGTGAGTTTTGAGAGATTATTGAGAGCTTGTATCCAGTCTTCATTAGACAATCGGAGTGTGCAGTCTTCCTCCCATTTCTGTTTACATAGGGGGTTTTGTTGAGGGACCACACTCTCCCACATCTTGTAGCATAGGGAGATGGTCTTGGGTTTGCCCGGTGCAGCCCAGCAACGGTCAATGATTCCCTCAGCTGGGAGAATCGTCTCCTGCTGTTTGTCATGTTTGTGTACATGGGTCAGTATGGTGCCTTTGAGCCGGAGGAATGTGAATAGTTCCTCTGGTGGCAATCGCCATTTGGCCTGTATGTCTGCGAATTGCATCACCTCTCTGCCTTTTAACAGTTGCTGTATGTTGGTGATTCCCGCTTTAACCCACTTAGCTATGGGTAGGTTTGGCGTTGCAGCGCCAAGGGCCGAGAGAGGCGCCTTGGCGTGATATAAGGTTTTACATCCTAGCCCGGACAGGAACGAGTCCCAGGTGCTGAGCGTGAAAGTGGTGGTGGGGAACAGGACCATCCCAGGGGTCCTGAAATGTTTGGGTGTCCACAAGGTGTCTATTATGTTCCCTCCCCGAGCTTGTTTGTTCTCCATATCTACCCAGCTCAGTTCTCCCGTAGGGGAGTGCAACAAGATTCCAGCTGTCAGCGCTGACGCCTTGTAATATTGGGCAATATTTGGTAACCCTACACCCCCTTGTCTGACTTGTGTGTACAGGATTTTGTAGGAATCCTAGGTCTTTTATTGTCCCAAATAAAGGCATTGCACGTTGTCTGAAGAGCTTTAAGGAGGGGTTGTGCAATCTTTAGTGAGAGCATGCGGAAGATGTACAAAATTTTGGGCAGTATGGTCATTTTAAAGGCGTTAATGCGTCCTAGCCAGGAAAGACGTGTGTGTTTCCACTTTAATATCTCTGTCTTATGCACATATTTGGGAGGGGCGAAAAATTTAGTTGCGCAATTTTGTTAACAGAAGTTGCAATTTTAACTCCCAAGTACGTGAGGGAGGATGACCGCCAGTCAAATTGATGTCTGTTTTAGAGCTAGTGTGCGGCTCGTGGACAGGTTAACTGCTAAAGCTTGGGTTTTGTCTTGGTTCAATTTATAATGGGAAACTAGGCCAAAGTCTCTAAGGGTTTGTATTAGGTGTGGCAGGGACCTTTCTGGCTCCTCCAGCGTTACCAAAACATCGTCGGCGAATAGCGCCAATTTGTGTTCCTGCCCTAGTACTTGCATTCCCTTAATGCCCTGGTGCGTCCGTATTTTTTGTGCCAGGGGCTCTAGCGATAAGATATATAGGAGGGGGGACAACGGGCAGCCCTGACGTGTCCCATTAGTGATATGGAATTCATCAGAGATGAAGCCCCCATTTGAGACCCTGGCCGCCGGTGCGCTATAAAGTGCACTTATCCCGGCTATCATCTCTGGCGGGAATCCATATATGTCCAATTGAGGCGGTCAAAGGCCTTCTCCGCGTCTAGCGCAAGGAGGAGGCCTTCGTTGCTGTCCCTGTCCACCCGTGCTAGTATGTTAAGAATGCGTCGGGTGTTATCCGAGCCTTGCCGGCCACGGACAAACCCCAATTGATCATAGTGTACTAGTTCTTTAAGGAAGGGAGCTATTCTATTGCTAAGTATCTTGGCATAAATTTTGGCGTCACCATTCAATAACAAAATCGGTCTGAAATTTTTGCACTGTGTAGGTGGTTTCCCAGGTTTGGGGAGTGTTGAGATGTGGGCCAGGAGGATTTCTGCTGGTAGTGCCCCTCGAGCGTTACTTTGTCTATACAGTTTTAGTAAGTGAGGTGAGAGGACGGTTTCAAACAGCTTATAGTAGGTATTGGTGAGACCATCAGGCCCCGGCGATTTACCCGTAGGCAACGCTTTAACCACTGATGTGATCTCGTCTAACAATATAGGCTGTTGCAAGGACTGGATTGCAGTTGGGGTCAGAGAGGGTAGGTCTATATCTGCCAGGAATTTGTCTATGTCTGTCTGCGTCGGGACCTTAGTTGTGCCGTCATGCTGGAGGTTATACAGTTTACCATAGTATTCTGCGAAGGCATTTACTAACCCCTTGGGGTCAATAATCTTGTGGTTGCTGCCTTCTTGGAGGTAGGCAATCCTGGAGGCGACCGTTTTTTGTTTCAGTTGTGCTGCTAATTGAGCACCTGCTCTATTCCCTGCTGCAAAAAATTTGTGTTTAGATTTCTGTAGAAGGTGTAATAGTTTTGATCTCATTAATGAGAGTCAAGTATCGTGCCTGTTGAGTTTTTCTAATGTGGCTGGCGTGTTTGATAAAGCTGCCCCTAATAACCGCTTTATGAGCTAACCAGACATATTCAGGGTTGATGTCCTGTCGGTCATTGTTCTCAAAATAGGGTCTAAAGTGACTTGTTTGATAATATTGGGTTGTGTTAGCATTTTATTGTCTAGTCTCCAAGATGTTCGGCCGGTATTAGGGAACTTGTCTTTGAGTGTCATTGTGATAGGGGCATGGTCTGAACACGTGATGTCCCCAATTCCTGTGTCTAGTATGTTTGGTAGGGATATGGTCCTAACCAAAAACCTGTCTATCCTGGAGTAGCTGATATGCACCGCTGTGTGGCAGGTATAATCAACTTCAGCAGGATGCATGATTCTCCAGGGGTCTACAAAATCGTGTGTCGCTAAAGTGTCCCTGATGTTACGCGACTGTGTGAACCGCCTCTTGGAGGTGGCGGTTGCCACTGTGTGTGAGGCAGATGAATCCCTAGTGCTGTTGTTACGGACCGTTTCAGCATAAAAGGGGAAAAATCCGTTTTTATTACATGAGTACACATACAGGCCACACCCAGGGGGAGGCATAAAATAACCAATAACATAGATGTTACCTCCCACACATCCCCTCCCCTTAGTGTGACACTTAATCCCATTATGTGTACAGTTCAAAATATACTTTTACATAACTTTCATAACTTTACAACCATACATCGTATCCACATAACAATCACATATTCAGACTCAGCATACTTTAAACATAACCACTCTCAAAAATCATACAAATCCCTCCAGTAAATAAAAAGTTACACGGAAGTCCTTTTATGACCGACCGCAAGCACCTTTTCTTGCCCAAAACAGTTCCATGGATTTGGGCTGTGCGGTCGGTCACTTTCTAGCATAAAAACGGCTAAGTCCCGTTCGAAGTACGGCCGGTACTTCGACTTAAGTCGAAGTGTCGAAGTGAAGTCGATGGTACGGGTCGGCGGTGTTCGAGTTAAAATGGCCGCCGCCACGTGGTCCTTTGTCCGATGCCGGTCACTTCGACGACTTCGACAACTTCGGCACTTCGGCTGCATCCGAAGTGCCCTATAAAAAGTGTCAATTCTTCTCCCATAGTAATAAAAGGGCCGAACACTGTTTGTAAAGGGCCCAATCTCCCAGGGCCATAGTCCAAAGGCAGCAGGCGGGCAACCAGGCTCCTCCAATACAATGTGGCGAGATTGGTTTCGTCACATCTCTCCCCCTTTCCAAAAAGACTAACAGGGTACCTGACCTCCTGCCGGTCAGTGCCCTTGTTAGTCCAGCAACCCACCCACAAAGCAAAAAAAACAGTACAGCCCACCCACAATAAATAGTTACTACAGCTGGGTAGAGGAGAAGTTTGTCCATGTCCAGGTGCCTCACCACGGCTGTGTAGGGGACTGGTAGGCTGCCTTGGTGGGTTGCTGAGTGGGCAGAGACCAGCGGTACTCTGTCCTGGTGCCAGCACTACCACCGGAGTAGTCTGGTTGGAGCCTGGTTGCTGGAGACGGACTGTCTCCCCCTTAGTTGCATAGCTCTGCTGCTGAGTGGGGAGACCGGTTGTCTCCCCCTTGGATACACAGCTCTGTCGTGGGGGGGTAGGACCGACCATCCCTACCCCCTGTGTGGTAAGTGCAGAGACCACGGTCCCATCTGCACTGGTGGGGGGTTTACAGTCTCCCCTTGGTACATTAAGCTGCCGCTGGGGAGAGGGGGTAACAAGCTCCTCTCCCGATAGAACACTCTGCCCATTAATGATCCGCCGCTGGGGAGAGGTGGTAACAAGCTCCTCTCCCATACATACTTTTAGTTTTTGCTTAGGGAGACCGACTGTCTCTCCTCCCAATACAGAGTCCTGCTGCTGGGGAAAGGAGACAGGGCTCTCTATTCCCTGCTGGATACTCTGCCGCTGGAGAATGGAGACTGGGCTCCCAATTCCCGGCACATCACACTGCCGCTGGGGAATGGAGACTGGGCTCCCAATTCCCGAAAAATCTTGCTGCCGCTGGGGAGGGAGGACGCTGCTCTCCTCTCCCTGTACTTCACATTGCCCTCCTGGCATATCACTCTGCTGCTGGGGGGCAGGAACAACTACCTCTGCCCCCTGTAACTCATCCTGCCGCTGGGGAGGGAGGAGGCTGCTCTCCTCTCCCTGCACTTCACATTGCCCTCCTGGCATATCACTCTGCTGCTGGGGGGCAGGAACAACTACCTCTGCCCCCTGTAACTCAGCCTGCCGCTGGGGAGGTAGGAGGCTGCTCTCCTCTCCCTGCACTTCACATTGCCCTCCTGGCATATCACTCTGGTGCTGGGGGGCAGGAACAACTACCTCTGCCCCCTGTAACTCAGCCTGCCGCTGGGGAGGGAGGAGGCTGCTCTCCTCTCCCTGCACTTCACATTGCCCTCCTGGCATATCACTCTGCTGCTGGGGGGGCAGGAACAACTACCTCTGCCCCCTGTAACTCAGCCTGCCGCTGGGGAGGGAGGATACTGCTCTCCTCTCCCTGCACTTTACACTGCCCCTGGAGAATGGAGACTGGGCTCCCAATTCCCTGCAGGCCCGGTGGAGAGACCTCGGTCCCATCTCCACTGGCCACCTGGGGTTCTTCCCAGTAAAATTGTACCATCTCTTCCCAGCTGAAGGGGTCTGGATCTGGGTCTGCGCTTCCCTGCTGAGCCTTCTCACTGGAGTGGAACAGATTTTGGTAGCCCTGTTCCAGCTCCATCTCCCGGGTCACCAGGTGGACCAGGTCTTGCTCAATCTTATGAGTGTCGTCCCAGTCATACCTGCTCTCCCTCCACCCCAACAGATCCTGGAACCGGGCTTGTGTAGCGCTCCCAAACTCAGGCTCTGCAAAAGTCTCCCATAACAAGCCAGGACCATCAAACTCGTCTCCCTCTGGCTTGTCATGCTCAGCTGTCCAGGTTAGGTACTGAGCTTCATACCACCAGAGCGCCTGGTAGGCATCCTCCAGCCACATTTCCTGCCATACTAGGTGTTCCAATTCCCTCACCCATTCCTCCAGGGGCTGCTCTCCCAGGAAGGGCATCCGCAGGGCTACTCGCTTCTGCAACCGCTGCTCCTCCTTGGGGAATCTCCCGTCCTGTTGGTATTCCACCATACCCAGTGCCTGGTACCAGATGCCTTTGCGTACTGCATCTCGTTCGTCCATGTCACCCTCCTCGACCTCTACTGCTGGTTCCATGCTGGTGCTGTCAAATTGTAAAATCCAGAGCAATGGTGTCTCCTGTAGCTGTCCTTCTGGCTGTAGGAACGATCCCGCCGCTTGCCACCAATTGTTACGGACCGTTTCAGCATAAAAGGGGAAAAATCCGTTTAGGCGATAATCCCCTTTTCACAAAAAGGCACAGCTACTGTAAAAGCACCAAAACTCACGAATTCGGATATAAATGAATGCACCAAACTCCCGAACTGTATACAAGGGAATAAGGTAGCACTCCAGCTGGAACCTCACGAATAGCTGCTAGCAGACGAACAGGAAAAGCAGACATCAGCTTACACTCCTAGCAGTCAATCTCCAGTAGCATACAGTGAATCCCCCCAAGAACGAGACAAGGCTCCGTGTTGAAGGTCAAGCAGTGGTCTGAGGTGCTGGGCACCCAGCCTGGTTTTTATTACATGAGTACACATACAGGCCACACCCAGGGGGAGGCATAAAATAACCAATAACATAGATGTTACCTCCCACACATCCCCTCCCCTTAGTGTGACACTTAATCCCATTATGTGTACAGTTCAAAATATACTTTTACATAACTTTCATAACTTTACAACCATACATCGTATCCACATAACAATCACATATTCAGACTCAGCATACTTTAAACATAACCACTCTCAAAAATCATACAAATCCCTCCAGTAAATAAAAAGTTACACGGAAGTCCTTTTATGACCGACTTTCTAGCATAAAAACGGCTAAGTCCCGTTCGAAGTACGGCCGGTACTTCGACTTTAGTTGAAGTGTCGAAGTGAAGTCGATGGTACGGGTCGGCGGTGTTCGAGTTAAAATGGCCGCCGCCACGTGGTCCTTTGTCCGATGCCGGTCACTTCGACAACTTCGGAAACTCCGGCACTTCGGTAACTTCGGCACTTCGGCTGCATCCGAAGTGCCCTATAAAAAGTGTTAATTCTTCTCCCATAGTAATAAAAGGGCCGAACA
This sequence comes from Pelobates fuscus, assembly GCF_036172605.1. NCBI lineage: Eukaryota > Metazoa > Chordata > Amphibia > Anura > Pelobatidae > Pelobates > Pelobates fuscus. The sequence goes on along the minus strand of NC_086318.1, from coordinate 280,407,134 downwards.
CTGTTTGTAAAGGGCCCAATCTCCCAGGGCCATAGTCCAAAGGCAGCAGGCGGGCAACCAGGCTCCTCCAATACAATGTGGCGAGATTGGTTTCGTCACAGCTGTCTAATAGAAAGTTGGTGTCGCCTCCAAGAATTACCTCCCCAAAACTATACAAATTCAACATTGCAAATACCCTGCACATAAACTCTTCCTGGTTGTCGTTAGGCCCATATATGTTCATTAGGGTGAAGGGGTTATTGTTTAGGTGGCATTGTATGATGAGGTATCTACCTTTCCTGTCGCTGATTTTCCGGATCATTTCAAAGGTTACTTGTTTGCTAATCAATATGGACACTCCTCTCTTTTTCATGGCATAACAGGAGTGGTGGTCTACAGGGAACCAGGGAGAGTTAAATCTGGGACGGGATCCCCATTTAAAATGGGTTTCTTGGAAGAAAGTGATGTGCGCTTTTTGGTTTTTGGCCTCCATTAGGGCCAGCCTCCTCTTGTTGGGTGTATTTAACCCTTTTACATTAAGGGAGAGTACTTTGAGTGACATGGCTCCAAAGGCGGCTCAACTGTTTTCAGGAAGTGCGGCCTTGTCTCTTCGTCTATCTTAGTCTGGTATCGATGCTAATCGAAGTTGTGGCAATATGTTGGGGGGGGGGGATCGGAGGGTGGGGGTTAGGTACGGGTACTTCTATAATCAAATAGAATCTAAACTATATACAAACCCGTTAGCCGGGTGGCCTAATGCAGAAGTCTGCGGACGGGTAGTGAGATGGCTTAGTAGTAAGCCTTATGGGGTATCGTGGGCGGTGTCGGTGCAGGGCCATGTGGGTGTACTCTCAAGGGCAGTTACGTTAATACCTCTAGGTCCCTAGGCGCGATTCTGCCTAAGGGGGTGTTTATGCTACCCTTGTAGTGGCTGTATTCCACTTGTAATCCTCTGCACCAGTGTAAATAAAGAAATATAGTGAAAGAAAAATAAAAAAACGCAACAATATATAACTAGTAGTATAAGCAATCATATGGTCAGCCGCCACGTGTGGACTCTCGGCTGTGCAACACCATGTAAGTGAGGCCAGATTCGAGGGTGCACAGGGGGGGGATTCCGTGTTTAGTCTCTGATATGGCATACATATCTGCGGTCGATCAGCTCTGGTCAGTGGCGTTTCGTCTCGATGTGTCGTCTGGTTGTGGATGTGACGGTTGTGCGCCTCTGGTATGCCAAGGGACCGAGCTGTAGTCCTTTGCCTGCTTTCTGGGCGGTGACACGGCCGGTGATCTCGTGCTGCTTGTTAGCTGTATAGGAATGTTCCATTCCTTGAGAAGTCTTTCTCCGTCTCGTGGTGTGGAGATCATCTTGTCAACTCCATTCCTCTTAAGCAATCATTTTGTGGGGAATCCCCACTTATATGGTATATTAGCAGTCCGCAGAGCTAGGGTGATGGGTGCAAATGCCCGTCTCATGAACATAGTCGCCGCCGACAGATCGATGAACAGTTTGATGTCGGTGAATGGTTTAGGCAGTATCGGGTGTTTTCTGGAGGCTTGCATTAGACGGTCCTTAACTGCAAAGTAGTGGACTCTTGTGATTACATCCCTTGGTGTTGATGGTGGGAGATGCTTTGGCTTTGGCAACCTGTGTGTGCGGTCTAGGCGGAGGTCTTAGGCCTCTATGTCTGGTATGAGTGCCTGAAACATGTCTTGTACAAATTTAGCCAGGTTTTGTGGGCCTATTTCTTCAGGCACTCCCCGCAATCTAATATTATTCCTCCTGTCTCGATCTTCATTATCTGCTAGGAATTGTACCTTTTGTTGCAGTGCAGTGTGGGCTTCAGCAAGCTCGTTGTGGGCTTCCCTCAGCCCTTCTGTTGCCTCCTCCAAATGTGCCGTCCTATTCCCTAGGGCCTGAATGTCCGCCCTGACGTCCGCCGCCATTTTGGAGAAATCCGACCGGAGGGTGGATTGCAGTGATTTTAGCATGTTGCTCACTGAAGCATCCATGGGCGGTTGAGCAGAAGGGGGATCTGGGAGGTCTGGGCTCTCACCCGGTTCGTTATCGGAAGCCGTGGGGCTCCGTCCGTCGGCGCCATCTTGGAAACTGCCGCGGTCCAGTACGAGGTGCGAGTGCAGCGTTTTCTGTTTTAGTTTTTTTGCGGATTTGGTAGCCATATCGTCCTCTTCGTGTTCCTTGTGTTCCCCAGCAGGTAGGGCAAGTTGCTGGCGGTGTATCGCTGTGTTACACGCTGTGTAAGTCCACGGAATGGCAGAGCTCACAGATTATGCGTCTGCTTCCATGCAGAGTCAGGCCACGCCCCCTGTAAATAACATTTTAAAAGGTGTCACACAACATTTTATATCAAAACATAATATGGACCCGAGGGGTCTAATATTTTTAGGTATAGAAGTAGTAAATAAACATTTTAGATGGGGTGACCATATTTTGAAAATAGGGAGAGAGGAAATGAAATGGGTTCATAAATTAAAGACCTTGGAACCGCAAGAATTTGATCTTTTTATTTTTTTTATAATATTTAGGAATATCCCTTTAAATTTCAAAATTATATGTTGAATTATATTTAAGCTACATATTATGCATAATATTCTCTCCCTTTTGTGTCTCCTCTTATCAGCAAGATCACTGTTATTTTTTGTCTGCGCATGTACAATTGATTTTTTATTATGTGTACTTCCATTTTTATTTTTAAACCTTATAATGATAAGATTCCTTGTTTTTAATGATCATTTTGATTAGTTTTAATGTTTTCTCTTATTGATGTATATACTCCAGATTGGTAATGTTTTCTCTTTTTTTTTTGGTGTATGTGGGTAATTATATTGTATTGACCAAATAGTTTTTAACAGTTTTGTGGATAATCCTCTAGTCAGAGAAGTTAGTACCAATCAAGTAAGCTAATAAAGTATTGTGAATTGACCTATCAAAATGCCAGAATTTCTGAAGTTTTTGGGGCGAACACGCCCCTCAGTAGGACTTAAATTGAAACTGTGGTGTAACATTTGGCGGATCTGATGAAGCCGAACCCATCGGCGAAACGCTTCATTACGCTCTGACAAAATTACGTCATCACGCTCGACTGCCGCTAAGCCCCGCTCGACTGCCGCTAAGCAGGCGCCGAGAAGGAGATTATTTATGACAGCACTTACCACAAGGAGGAGACAAGCATAAAAGGTACTTACCAGCCAGAGAAGCGTTTTTTTATTGGAAAGTGTCAAATAAAAAGATTTCTATCTTCACCACAGTTTCCAGCTTGCATATTTTCATGAGAAGCCAGCAAAGTTTAGAGCAGACTTGATTGCTCTACCCTTGTGAGTGTTTTGGTTCATATTTTTTATATATTGATTAGACATGTGCAATTCGTTTCGGACCGAATATGAATTCGGACGAATTTCGAGCTATTCGGACATTCGGGTACTTCCGAATGTCCGAGTAGCCGAAGTGCCGAATTACCGAGATTCCGAAATTACCGAAGTGCGGAAGTTCCGAAGTTTCCGAATTGCTGAAGTTCCGAAGCACAGTATTGCCTAAGTACTAATATACTTACCCAGTGGAAGAATAAGAATGTTACACTGTATACAATTTTAAATAAAAAGTATATAAACATAGCCAGGATTCAGCTGTAAGCATTTTCAACTCTTACAACAATCAAGTAACATACATTCATATAAAATGTAAGTTACTTAGTGTAATGACAGGGATGAATAAGTAGATAACACCCTAATTCCCATGGTATTAGGGAGCTATCTACTAAAAGGCTGAAAGACCTGAATTGGTCTTTCAGCCAAATTTACAAATACTAAGTATAGATTACTTAGTATTAGTAAATTATGCCCCTACTCGCTATACCGCGAGTAGGGGCATGTCTATTAAAAAGTCCCCCCCCCCCTCCTAACCTGAAGGGGGTCCCCCCTCCCCCTCCTAACCTGAACGGCGGGTGGGGGCCCTAAAGTAAAATAAGGGGGGGGACCTATTGTCCTCCCCTCGGCTCCCACCCATGAGCGGCGGGTGGGGGCCCTAAAGTAAAGTAATTGGGGGGACCTATTGTCCGACCCCCGACCCCCACCCCTCATCGGTGGGTGGGGGCCCTAAATAGTAATTGGGGGGGACCTAATGTCCTCCCTCCTGGCCCCCACCCTTGAGCGGTGGGTGTCAGCGTGTCGTAAACCGTTTAGTTTTGTGATGTTTGGCCCCTGCGTGGGGTAGCAGTATTCTGATCGGCTTTCTGCTTCTTCGTCTGAGTGTTTCATCTTTGTCTCTGAGGGAGACTAGGTGCTTCAGGTAATGTACACTAGTACATTATTACAATAACCAGGATAAAATACATGAAGGTACGATTGTGCCATACATTTACAAAATGGTCACTGAAGAAAATAACTAAAAAAATTAAATTAGAATATATAAATTAAAAATACATTAATAATAATAATAATAATAATAATAATAATAATAATAAGTAAATTCCCAAAGGGACACTTTAGTGCCCTCCGCTTATTAATTTTTCATTTATTATTATAAATCCCACATGTAGTGCATCTTTGTACATTTCTTATTTTAATGTATTCTTATTTCTGTGATTATTTTAATTAAAAAAAAAATATTTTTTTCATGATTTTCTTTTTTTTTATCAGTGACCTTTGTGTAATATTATGTCATAATTATACTCTCATGTATTTTATCCTGGGTATTGTAATAATGTCCTATTGTACCTCTTGTTTTGGAGGATTATGAAGTCCAATAGATATTTGATTCCAAAACATCTAGATATTGTCCTTGCCTGATCCTCTGTCTCTGTTGAACTTGTAAATGTGTACTAGTACTCGGCTAGTTCCTGACGTGGAGTTTTACTATTGAGTTCCTAACTTACTGTTCTTTTTTTGTTTTCTTTATTCCCTGTCCTGAATGTATTCTTAACAGAGTGCTGCTATATCTAATTCCAAACTAATCCCCCCCCCTCCCCCCCCCCCAGCCATTCTAAGGACTGTGAGGATAATTATGGGGTAATAAATATTAAAAAATAATTTATTTTATAAAAAATTATCAAAATGCATTTAAAATTTTTAATTAATATATTAAAAAAACATATTGTGGCATTGTTTCCCCTTCAGTGATTTAAAGCAAAGAGTTACCTACTATTTTAACTGTTATAGACCCTGGATTTCTATTACACATATTAATCACAACCAATTTATAAAAATATAATTTATTGTGACAAATAACTAATAATAATAATAATAATAATAATAATAATAATATGTATGTAACAAGCATGACAATATCAGTGGATATTTAGGTCTAACACTAAAATATGGCAACAGTTTGGGCACAATAACTTCAATTAAAGATAGCTTAAAAGCAATATATCCAGCAACATGAGTAGATTATTTTCTAAAGGAGTTAAATGCAAAATTGCAAATAATTCCTTTATAATTTAATTAACAGTTATATCCAACATGGATGCATTTTTAGCCATATTATAGGAAACTTTCAGCTTACTTGAAAATTCCTTTACACAGAACGTAACACAGAGCTTTGCAGCTTCAAGTAGTAACAAAAGTTTAGATGGCTACAATTCTCAGGTAAAAAAAAAAACACTTGAATATTGCAACTAAAAAGATACAATATTTCTCACACAAATAGTCAATTCAACTATTCCTTTTCTGATTAAAGATTAACTATCACTGAATTCAGATAGGTTAATATATCTGGATAATAGCTTGATATGCTAAACTTGCCAAAGTTACCAGTGATTTTATGTAAGATTCTAATTCAACTGCAGATTGAAGTTTTAATGATACACAAATCCCTCAGCTAACTAGGATTTTAAAAGTTTGCAATTTGATCAGCCTTATCCAGGTAAAAAAATAATTAACCTCTTAAGGACACAGCTTCAGAAGCTTGACTTACGCTTAATGACACAAGCAATTTTTGCATTTTCTTGCTGTTTGCGTTCAACTGCAATTTGCATCTCTCTCATTTATTGCACCAACACATATTATATACTGTTTTTTAAAGGACAGAAAGGGCTTTAATTTGATATAGCACACACACACACACACACACACACATATATTTATATATAAATGCTTATTAAAAAAAAAAAATACAGAAACATGCAAAATAAAAAAGATTTATTTTTTTCTGTTTTACAGTTTTTGCAATAATAATGTGTGCATAATTAGTGCAGGTTAAGGAAAGTTATTAAAAATAAATTCATTTAGTTGTTCTGATTTACATAATATATAATGTGTCTGGGATTTTAAGTTTTTTTTTTTTTTGGTAGTTACAGGTCACAAAGCACAAGGAGTAAAATAAACGTTTAATGTGGAGCGATTTTAGAATTTGAAATGTTTGTCTTGTAAGCTTAATAGCCATAAAAGAAAACAAAATTGCCACACAAAAGTATATATTTAGATAAAGTAGACATCACAGGCTATTTACCTAAGGTGGTTTTGACACTTTCTACGTAGCCATTTCACCGCCAACCTCTGCTAAATATTGGAGTAAAATTGTGTTTTTTTTGTTTTTGGCACACAAACTTATAACAAAGAACTTCTCATGTGTATTTTGTAAAGTTGGTGTGTGCTATTCCTGTACAAAGTTTTATTTTGTGTTCAGTTACATCTGCTGAGTAAAATGACACCCTCATTGTATGTCTTTGGCACTATTTCGTGAAGTTACAGTGCCATATAGGAGACCTGTCCTTTTCAGTATTCACAGTAGAATTTTGAGAGACGGATTTAATTAGCCTATCTGTCCATTTGGGGTATTATAACAGTTTGACTGTTCAAAGAAACTCCACAAAGGCCTACCATTTGTAAAAGTAGACACTCCAGGGTATCTCATAAGGTGCATATTGTGCCTTAACATGCCCCCATTTTTTCACCAATATATGCCAAAGTATGTGGTAAAAAAAAATGTTGTGCATTTTTTACATATGGATTGCATTTTTGCTGGGCATTTTGTATATTTCACATGTGCCACTAAGTTCAAACCCCCAAAATTATGCTCAGCTAAGTCTTCTGAGTAAAATGACACCCCATATGAATGTCTTTGGCACTATTTTGTGAAGCTACAGTGCCATATAGGAGACCTATCCATTTCAGTATTTACAGTACAATTTTGAGAGATGGATTTAATTGGCCTATGCTTCAATTTGGGGCATTATTGCAGTTGGAAAGTTCAAAAAAACCACAAAGGCCTACCATTTCCTAAAGTAGACACCCCAGGGTATTTCAAAAGGCATATTTTAAACCTTAGCATAGAATCATTTTTTTTGTTATTTTGTACCAAGTCTAGTTACAATTAGCATTTGTGTGCTATGGCAGTAGAACACCTAATATGTTGCTCAGCTATAGAAACATAGAAACATAGAATGTGACGGCAGATAAGAACCATTCGGCCCATCTAGTCTGCCCACTTTTCTAAATACTTTCATTAGTCTCTGGCCTTATCTTATAGTTAGGATAGCCTTATGCCTATCCCACGCATGCTTAAACTCCTTTACTGTGTTAACCTCTACCACTTCAGCTGGAAGGCTATTCCATGCATCCACTACCCTCTCAGTAAAGTAATACTTCCTGGTATTATTTTTAAACTTTGTCCCTCTAATTTAAGACTATGTCCTCTTGTTGTGGTAGTTTTTCTTCTTTTAGTCTCCTCCTTTACTGTGTTGATTCCCTTTATGTATTTAAATGTTTCTATCATATCCCCCCTGTCTCGTCTTTCCTCCAAGCTATACATGTCCTCTTAGTGCAGCAATACCCCCATGTGTACTCTTTTCAGGGATATGTGGATGTTGAAGGGGCACATTGGAGACCAAGCCATATCAGTTTTTACCGAACTTTGAATTTTGACGCTCGGCCCATGTGCAATTTCCAAGCATCTTAGCAGGTTTTAAGTTCAAACTACCCCACAAAGGCCTACCATTTCTTACAGTAGACACCCCAGGCCATTTCAAAAGGCATATTTTAAACCTTAGCGTAGGATCTGGCCTGGGCCTGGGTGTGGAAAATTTTAAAACAGTGGCCAATACATAGGCCGGGCTGAGAGGGGGCAATCAGGGCAGTAATGGCTGGTCTCAACTCTTACACCCCTCTTGTAACACACCCTGCATCTTTTCTGTTTTTTTTCTTTCTGGGGGTTGATGGAATCTTGAAGCAGAAGTGACCTGCCTCCATTCTTCTGCTAGGCTCCACTGATGGTCCCCCTCTGTGGCACTCAAGTAACCCAGAAATGAGCTGAAATTGAAATGAAATGAATGTGCAGTTCAGCTCAGCATTTGCCTTTTTAAAAATAATAAAGGCATTGTGGACTGCCGTCTGCATTATATATATGCCCACTTTTTATACCATGCCCTGGTTTTGCGCATGATTAAATACGGCTGCATTAGTTGATCGGACAGACGAACTCCCCCCATATGCCGATTATATTGCTGTATGCAGACTGGCACCCGTTTACATTCCTCTCTGCCACGAACTGCGACCCTGCTAGTGTTTACACCATGGTACTTGAGTGCCAGCAGTTCATTCTGGCAGAGAGCTGCTGTTTCTCCCTTTTTAAAAAAAAATTCCGCTAGAGCCTTTGGGAAACCTGTGCGACTCTTCCTGATAGTGCCACAGGCCACGGTCTCAAAACAGTACAGCATTTGTAAGAGTGGGATGCTGTTATAAAAGTTATCGATGTTTAAGTGATAACCGTAGTTAAGTAAGGGCATTATTAAGTCCCAGACAATTTTCCCACTTGTCCCTATCTGGGCAACCTGGGGGATCAAGGTGGCTATCCCTTCCTCCGTATACACGGAAGGTGTATACATAGCCACTGCCACTTTCACATAATTTATAAAATTTGATCCCATACCGGGATCTTTTGGATGGGATGTATTGTCTAAATCCCAGTCTTCCCTTATATTTCACGAGGGACTCATCAATTGAAATTTGTTTTTTGGGGGTGTAAATAGTGGCAAATTTTTCATTTAAGTGGGAAATTAGAGGGCGTATTTTATAAAGAATGTCATACTGCAGATGACCTTTTGGGGGGCAGTTCATATTGTCATTAAAGTGCATAAAACGCAGTATGTCCTCATATCTCTCCCTATGCATTGTCTGGGAAAAAATTGGGGTATTAACAGGGCCAGTGCAAGGATTTTTGCCGCCCTAGGAAAAATAAATATTTGCTGCCCCCCACCACCCCCCTCTCACTCACCCCCCTCCTCTCCCACCCACCCCCCAGTGACATCTAAATGCCCTATCCATAAGATCTGCCATATGAACTAACGCCAGTGCTGCACACAGTATGTGTTTACATTAAAAAACGTGTAGGGACAAACTATAGACACCATAACCACTTTATTAAGCTGCAGTGGTTCTGGGGACTATAGTGTCCCTTTAATGTGAGGTAAATTATAGATTAGTGTCACTAATAATATACTAGATTGCCTACTTACAATCAGATGAGGATGGTGATGAGCTCTGGCTGCAGTCTGGCTCCACTGATTCTGGTGTAGAACAGGATCTCTGGAGGCTGTTTGTAACTGTGGTCCCAAAATTCAATGTTCTGGGAGAACGGCAAGCAGCTCCATTTTTTGGGGCCCCTTACACAGCTCAAGGTCTGGGCCCCAGGGCCTGACGGTGAGTATGCCCTTAAGGCCCACCCATAAGTCCACCTACATGTTCCACCCATGAGTTGTGTTATGTGTTACTGTAGAGAATCTAATGTGTGTGCTTATGGAATGTAGTGTATAGGGATACCAGTTGTTGTAGGTGATGCAGTGTGTTTGTGTGTAGTGGAAGCATTGTGTTTTTGTGTAAGGGATGTATTGTGTGTTTCTTGTGTGTAAGGGATGCATTGTGTGAATCTGTATGCATAAGGGATGCAAAGTGTGTTTCTGTGTATATAAGGGATGCAGTGTGTGTGTCTGTAAGGGGTTCGTTGAGTGTGTGTAAGAGATGCATTGTGTTTCTGTGTCTGTGTAAGAGAAGCAGTGTGTGTTTGCATGTATGTGTAAGGGATGCATTGTGTGTTTCTGTGTATATGTGCAAAGGATGCATTGTCTTTATGTGTAAGAGTTGCATTGTGTGTGTGTGTGTGTGTGTGTGATGGATGCATTGTGTGTTTCTCTGTGTGTAAGGGAAGCATGTTGTGTTTCTGTGTGTATAGGGATGCATTGTGTGTGTGTGTGTGTGTGTGTGTGCGAAGTGTGAAAGAGCTCCCTGTCCTGCCCCCTGTCCTATAGAGCTCTCCCTTCCATCCCTTAGAGATCTCCCCTGCCCCTTAGTGGTCTCTCCTCTCTTCCCCACCTCCTTTTCTCCCCGACTTTCCATTAGTGATCTCTCGTCTCCCCCTTAGTGGTCTCTGCTCTCCTCTGCCCCCCCCTTTCCATTAGTGGTCTCTCCTCTCCCCCCACCCTCCCCTAGTGGTCTATCCTCCACCCCCCTCCCTTAGCGGTCTCTCCTCATCCCCCTCCCCTAGTGGTCTCTCCACCACCCCCTCCCTCCTTTAGTGGTCAATCCCTCCCCCACTTTCTCCTCAAACCCCCCTCCCTGTGTTCTCATCTCCCCCGTGTTCTCCTCTTCTTATCCCCTGTGTTCTCCTCTTATTCCCCCCTCCCTGTGTTCTCCACTTCTTCCCCCCCTCCCTGTGTTCTCCTCTTCTTCTCCCCCCGTCCCTGTAATCTCTTCTTCTCCCCCTGTAATCTTCTATTCTTCTCCCCTCCTCCCTGTAATCTTCTCCCCTCCCCCCCTGTAATTTTCTTTTCTTCTCCCCACTTCCCTCCCTGTAAACTCTTCTCCTCCCCCCTAATCTTCTCTTCTCCCCCCCTCCCGGTAATCTTCTCTTCTCCCCCCCCTCCTGGTAATCTTCTATTCTTCTCCCTCCCTCCCGGTAAGTTTATCTTCTTCTCCCCCCCCTGTAATCTTCTCTTCTTCTCCCCCCCTCCCCCTGTAATCTTCTCTTCTTCTCCCCCCTTCCTCCAATCTTCTGCACTCCTCCCTCATTCCCTGTAATCTTCTCTTCTTCTCCCTCTAATCTTCTCCACTCCCTCCCTGTAATTTTCTTCACTCCCTCCCTGTAATCTTCTCCCCCTCCCTCCCTGTAATATTCTTCCCCCTCCCTCCCTGTAATACTCTCCCCCCTCCCTCCCTGTAATATCCCCCCTCCCTGTAATACTCTCCCCCTCCCTCCCTGTAATATTCTTCCCCCTCCCTACCTGTAATATTCTTCCCCTTCCCTCCCTGTAATACTCTCCCCCCTCCCTCCCTGTAATACTCCCCCCTCCTTCCCTGTTATATTCTCCCCCCTCCCTGTAATATTCCCCTCCTCCCTCCGTGTAATATTCTTCCTCCCTCCCTGTAATATTCCCCCCTCCCTCCCTCCCTGTAATATTCTTCTCCCCTCCCTCCCTGTAATACTCTTCCCCCTTCCCTCCCTGTAATACCCCCCTCCCTCCCTGTAATATTCTTCTCCCCTCCGTCCAATACTTCTCCCCTCTTCCTCCAATACTTCTCCCCCCTCCCTACAATCTTCTCCTCACCTCCCCTGTAGCGTGGCCGAGCTCCTCTCCGGTCCGCGACCCAGCCGGACTGACAGGAAGTGCACACTGAGTGTGCACTTCCTGTTAGTCCGGCCGTGTCGCGGACCGGAGAGGAGCTCGGCCACGCTACAGGGAAGGGGAGGTGAGGCAGTGCGGCAGCCGTCTGAGCGCTCTCTATAGAGCGCTCAGGCGGCTGAGGCATTTAAAGGGCCGGCGATGGGGGCGCAAAATTACCCCTCCTATATGGCGCCCTAGGCGGCTGCCTAGTTCGCCTTATAGACAGCGCCGGCCCTGGGTATTAAAAATAGGATTTTTAGTTCCATACATTCTAATTGTAGGCTTTTTAACTATCACCATTAACATTGTCAGTGCCCAGAATTGTTTAATTTCTGGCACACTGGTTGGGTACCATCTCTCTGTCCTGGCGATTCGGGAGTCTTGGTTGCGTGCAAGATATTGCTCCGCATACAGATTCGTCTGGGTAACTACCTCCCCAAAAAAATCATCCCCCCAAAACAGCTCCATACAATCCAGCGCATTATAGCCAGACAGGTCAGCCAGGATTGGCAGTGAACTCTGGGATGTCTGGCGAAAAATGATTAGGGGGTACCCAGTCATCTGCGCCATGTTGAACATTAGGGGAATCAGCGATTTCCCCTGATGTTCCTGCAGTATCTGGCACATAGTCCCTGTCCCCTGCGTCACTCCCTGCGTCACTCTCTGAGGCAGTGTTGGTCGCCTCTGAGTCGCCTGCTAACAGGGCATAAGCCTCCTCTGCGCTATACTTTCGCAACATTGTTAATTCAGTTAACACAGCTAAGAAAACTTTAAATAACAAAACTTTTTTTTTTTTTTTTTACCCCTAACTAAATTCCCCAATTACCACTAAATTCCACCCACCCAACTAACCAAATCACAAATTAATAAAATAAAATAATAAAATTAAACCCCTTAGGGTTAAAAAAAAAAAATAACCCTTAAGTGTAAAAAAAAAAAAAAAAAATAGATCACAGTAAAGTACTGTGACCTGTATATTGACCACTGCTAGCAGTGATCAAGCAGCGGGCAAAGGGTTAATTTTTTAAAAAAAATAAAGGGGAAAGGGATTAGGAACCTTTAATAGATATTCACTATTCTTCTGGGACACAATGTTGCAACAATTCATCTCTCTTCACTTCACAAACCCACAAACCCAGAGGTGGAGGGAGGCGGATCAGATATCCCAGCAGTATTGTGACCGCTGTGACTGGTTCTCACAGCGATCACATGTGCTGGGACATCGCAATTTGCTGTTGCTGGTCTGCCCCTGACTCGGAGGCACCCAGCAACAGCGTTAACCCCGCAATCACCGGCACTGCGGCGATCGCGGGGTTAATTTTACCGCATGACGGACAAGGTCCCTCACCTGTCATTAAGGGCATCCCCAGGATGACAGACCTCGTCCGTCACACGTCCTGAAGGGGTTAAAGAAACATTATAGGGTCAGGAACACAAACATGTATTCCTGACTCTATAGTGTTAAAAACAACATCTATCCCCCCTGGCCTCCTCTTGCCTCCATAAATATAGTACAATCTTACTTGTATTCAAGCCTGCAGCTGATGGATCTGCCCTTGTCTGCCTCTGGCCTGCTGTCTGCTGACATCATCAGAAGTGGTGGTCTAAGCCAATCACAATGCTTCCCCATAGAATTGGCTGAGACTGTGAAGGAGGCAAATCAGGGGCAGAGCCAGCACAAGTCAAACACAGCCCTGGCCATCAGCATCACCTCAGAGATTAATTGAATCAATGCATCTCTATGAGGAGATGCAGATGGTGGAGACACTGAATGGCAATGCTGCTCAATTTGCAGGAAGCACTTCTATCAGCTATCTGAGGAGTGGCCAGTGGAGTTATCGCTAAGCTGTAACATAAACACTGCATTTTCTCTGAAAATACAGTGTTTACAGCAAAAAGCCTGAAGGGAATGATTCTACTCACCAAAACAAATGCAACAAGCTGTAGTTGTTCTGGTAACTATAGTGTCCCTTTAGTTTAAATTAAACCAGCATATTTACCAGCTTTTTTGGTAGAAATTCTATAGGTTTGGAGATAAGTTCCACGAATAGTGCGTGCAGGTATGTTTAGAGAGTGAAGTGCAGAAATATAGAGATAGCTCTGTCTAGCAAAGATGTTTAACAAAGTCCCACAGTGGATTTGACTAACAAAGAATTCCGTTGGAAATGATCAGAGGTTTAGGTCTGTCCAGGGTGTGTCCCTTTGTCCGGTCTCATCTAAAGAAATTACATCCAACCCTCTGGATCTGACCCTGGATCTTTCTCTCGTTTTCCCATCTCTTCCTCGCATCTTTCTGTCCCCAATTTTTTAAGAAAATCTTATCTTAAGTTTCTTTATGTCACTAATTTAAATTTGACCAATGGGATTAAATGGGTTTACCTTCTTCTACTGATTGTCTTATAGACATTGATTAGTAGATGCTGTTATAACATCACAAGCATTTCTCATTACGACTTCCAACTACCATTAGCCCTTGATAGATAGGGACCTGATTTTTGTACACAGCACTGTGAATCCTTTTTTGTCTGATTAAATGTTTACCTAATCAGCTTGTGTCTTTGTTCTCTATGAGCTCACTCTTCTGAGGAAAGCTCAGGTAAACACTTTACCAAAAGGGTTAATTATATATGTCTGATCAGTAAAGTAAGGTTGTGATCCTATAATTTGACTGTGTGTGTGGTAACCTTAAGACGCCCAGATATAAAGTCTTGGTGGTGGCAGTAAAGTGTGTACTAGGGTGTTAGTGTAGAAGGGATTGCAGGGGTTATTTTAGTGGTTGCTGGGACTATTTGGGAGTCCCAGGCCAACTCCTTGGTTTTGCACCCCTCCCTGTTACAAGTGCCTCATTCCAGAACCCTATTTAGCCTTGACTTGCAGAGAGTCCCAGTAAGGAAGTATTTCCCAAGTAAGTGGATTAATCTCATAAGAGCAAGCATTAGGCTGCTATTAGGATAGGACCTGCCGAATATGGGGTACTTTGACGTAGTTGGCAGGCTTATGCAATGTATGATCATATAGTGTAACTGAACCCCCATCATGTTTTGCCTAGGTGAGGTGTTTTTAAATAAAACTATTAAAATCATTGTTTAGTGAATAAGCGAGTGCGCTGAATTCTGTATTTTGTATATTTTGGCCCCAGCAGCACCATATAACGTATGCATGTTCAGGTGAGTGCAGCCCTCTTGGTTTCTTTTATTTATATATATATATATATATATATATATATATATATATATATATGTATGTGGGCTGAGCTTTTCCACCCCACCCCCACCCCCTTATTACAAACATTTAGGTTTCTTGTAAGAAGTAACCTTATCTCTGGTCAGTGTTTAGATCGCATTCCTTAGTTTCCAATGTTTAGTCGCATTCCTTAGTTTGCTCATGGAGAGAGAAAGAAACAAAATGTGCATTCTGTCTTTGCATTCTGTTAGAAACATGTCTTTGCATTCTGTTAGAAAATAGTCACATCTGCTAAGTGGTCGACCGTATTCCTCATCATAAACATTATAAAGCGCTAGCAATTACATAGTTACATAGTTACATAGCTGAAAAGAGACTTGCGTCCATCAAGTTCAGCCTTCCTCACATATGTTTTTGCTGTTGATTCAAAAGAAGGCAAAAAAAACAGTCTGAAGTGCTTCCAAGTTTGTAACAAACTAGGAAAAAAATTCCTTCTTGACCCCAAAATAGCAGTCAGATGTCTCCTTGGATCAAGCAGCTATTACCCCACTAATTAGAAATTATATCCCTGTATGTTATCCAATTGCAGTTTAAACATCTGTTTAGACTCTGACAAAACCTGCTCTTCAGGCAATGAATTCCATATCTTTATTGCTCTTACTGTAAAAAAAAACTATTCTTTGCCTTAGATGAAATCTCTTTTCTTCAAGCCTAAATGTGTGACCTCGTGTCCTATGTATAGCCCTGTTTATGAATAGATTTCCAGATAATGGTTTGTACTGGCCCCAAATATATTTGTATAATGTTATCATATCCCCTCTCAGGCGCCGTTTTTCCAAACTGAAGAGATTTACATTTTTTAACCTTTCTTCATAACTAAAATGATCCATTCCTTTTATAAATTTTGTAGCTCGCCTCTGCACTTTTTATAGTGCCATGATATCTTTCTTTAGAACAGGTGCCCAAAATTGCACAGCATATTCAAGGTGTGGTCTTACCAGCGATTTATAAAGAGGCAAAATTATATTTTCATCTCGAGAATTTATGCCCCTATTTATACATGACAAAACCTTACTGGCCTTAGCAACGGCAGATTAACATTGCATATTGCTACCTAATTTGTTGTCTATAACAATTCCCAAATCCTTCTCGTGTGTGGTTATCCCTAGTTCACTACCATTATCATCTAGAGATGAAGCAGTGCAGTCTTGTAATTTTGCTAAACCTTGGGCAACTGGGCTTCTCTTATTATGCTTATAACAGACTTCTAACACCCAACCCTGTAAGGATAGTTTCCGTGCAGTTATCCGACTGTTAGAAAGATTACTGTCTCTAATTCTTTCTGCAAATATTGTAGAGGTGGTGAGCAGTTTCTCACCTTGGGTTCAGCTACGAAAATGTTGTAGTTCCCAAACAGTCAACCAGAACGCCTTTTCGCACGTTTTCAATTTAACTTCAACAGGTGACAAAGTCTTGCTAGCATGTGCAATAACTTTGTTTAGACTTTCCTGCTTTTGATACTTTCCTGCTTTTGATACTCTTGAGTGTGTCAGGCATTGCTTTATGCATGAACACAGCGAATTGATGACCACAGTTTATGTAAGCGAAAGGCATACGGGTCCAGGTATACTGCTGTTTTCTAAATGTGAAGGCCAGTTTGTATTGGCCTTCATCATGGACTGGTACAGTCCAATATTCCTGCGCACAGTCAGTGGCAGTGAATATTTTGGATCCCTACATTTGTACCAAACATTGGTCTATGTATGGCACTGGCCAACCATATAGACACGTTTATTTAGCTGTCCTAATTCAGCGCATAAACGCCATTGTCCATTAGGTTTCAGAATTCCCAGGACCGGATTGTTATATGAACTGTGCACCGGACATATGATGCCTCTTTCCTTTAAATTCTGAATGATGCCTTGTCATATGAAGCTAATGTGAGTCTATATTGTTTTATAAATACAGGTTGTAAATTTGGATCAGTTTATATTCTGTCTGCGTGGAGGTTAACCCACAGTCATAGGAACTCTTTCAATTCTGACAAGAAATTAAGCATGACGGGGCGTGGCCTGGACGCTGAACAAGATAGACGCTTAATCTCAGTGCTCCGCTCCACCAAGCCCTTAACAATTATTCCACAATACGCTACAGCCGACAAATGGGCCGCAACCGCCGCTCAGAACGCCCCCAGACTCCGAGGGGTACACATCCGAAACCCCAACAAGGCCCGATGGACGGCTACGTACAACCCCAAAGGGGACCGGACAGTGAGGCCGACCCAACGAGCCCCGCACCGCCATCACAAGCTTCAACGGCCGATACCGAACCATCGGCCCTGGACCGCATAGGGGAGGAACTCCGCCTCATAGCCGCATCCATGGCTACAAAAAACAACCTACTATCCCACACCACCGCGATTCAAGATGCACTAAGGGCGGAGATAGCGGGAATCCGCATGGAGGTCGGAGCCCAGGCGGGCCGCATCCAGTGCCTGGAGACCTCCCTCGCAACACATGCGGACAGGATCACTGCGACCGATGCAGCCATCACCCGACAAGGAGAGCTTATACTCACCATGAGGCGTACCATGGAGGACCTCGACAACAGGGGAAGACGCTGCAACATTAGAGTCCGCGGGGTCCCTGAATCGAACAATGGGGAAAACGTTGAGGAGCTGCTCTCTGTGCTTTTTCACAGCATACTACAGCATGAGGCCCCGCCACACTTTAGATTTGGAAGGGCCCACAGGGCTCTGCGGCCCCGCGCACCAGAGGAAGGCCCAAGAGATTTAATATGCTGCCTTCACTCATTCCACGTTAAGGAAGCAATAATGCACAAGGCTAGAGAACAGCCAACATGGCCGTACATGGGCTCTCAAGTTGCCCTGTTTAATGACTTATCTCCCATGACGCTGGATGCAAGAAGGGCGCTTCGACCAGTCACAACTCTACTACGTGAGTGCAATATCTCCTACAAATGGGGGTTCCCATTTGCCCTTCAGGCGCGCCACCAGGACGGGTGGCTGTCGGCTAAAAGCCCGGAAGAAGTTCCACGACTACTAGAAGAACTGGGACTACCGCCCACTCCGGTCTCCAACTGGATATTGGATCCGCTGGGACAAAGACCCCAACCACAACGCATACCCCGGAGACGTAGAGGGGGATCTCCACCAGGACCCCCACCGAGACGCCGTCCAGATCGGGGACGTCCGGCGGAGTAAGTTCACTTGCCAGTACACTGACCCCGGCCACCTCACTAGTACCCCCGCCAGCCCCAAACACTAGCCACTCATATTGACAGCAACCTTGACCCAAATTGACCCGGAGGACCTCACCACCTCCCTCAATTGCATGGCGGGTGGGACAGCACAAGACATTTTGGGGGGGGAGAAAGGGATGGTAGTATCACATCATATTTGTTGGCTTACGCACCTGGCCGGGGACCCTTCCTTCCTGGACTTTATGCGAGGCACCAAGGCCTCAACCTCCTGTGACAAAGGGCGATCCACCTAGGGTACCCCGTGGGGTGGGGGAGAGTTTGGGGGGAACGGGGGACTCACAGAACACTTCTGCAATGGCAGTCCTGGAACCAGAGCGCTAGGCCCTAACCTTGACCTGGCGGAATATTCTCCCGACCGACCCCCCTTTATAGCAGATTAGGATTAGGATTAGGACACACGCACACGCACGTATACACGCTTACACACACACACACACAAATACACACACACACGCGCCCCCTCCCCACCCTCGCCCCGTGTTGGGGGGGGGCGCTCGTACTCATACACACGCTTACACCCAAACACCCATCCAGCCCTCCTCTCCCCGCAAGCCTCATGGCTGATACCTCTAGCTGGACTTTGGATGCGCCCTTCCTCCAAGGTTCTGGGCCGTCGGAACTAGCGATCGACCGATTATCGGTTTTACCGATATAATTGGCCGATATTCGGTATTTTTGGCAATATCGGTATCGGCCAATAGAGACACCGATATTGCCGATAATACCTCCTAGGACCGCCGTGCTCATTACAAGCCCGGCGGTCCTGGGGGTCCGGCAGCAAGCACTTTCTTACCCTCCCAGCAACTCCATGTCTAAATCTCGCGAGACCCGAGGCCGCAGAGCGTTGCCACGGGTTACCATGGCAACGCTCCGTGCGGCACTAAGTGCAGCGAGATTTACACTGGGGAGCTGGAGGAGCTGCTGGGAAGTAAGTCAGCGCTTGCTGCCGGCCCCCCCAGGACTTAACAAACCACCGGACCACCAGGGAATACTATATCCCCCCTCCCTGTAAGAAGCAGGGAGGGGGGACTAAAAGAAAAAAAAAACACAATTTAAATATAAAAAAAAATAATTAACATAAAAAAATCCCCCCCCCATTTTACACAAATTACATCACTACACAAACACACTACACACACTGCATTACATACATGCACACTACACAAACACACACACTGTATTACATACATCACTACACAAACACACACACACACACACACACACACTGCATTACATACATAAATACACTACACAAACACACACACTGCATTACATACATGCACAAACACACACTGCATCACATACACACACTACACAAACACACAATGCATTACATACACACTACACAAACACACACTGCATTACATACACACGCACACACTGCATTACATACACACGCACACACTGCATTACATACACACACAACACAAACACACACTGCATTACATACACACACACACTGCATTACATACACACACTACACAAACACACACTGCATTACATACATACACACACACACACACACACACTGCATTACATACATACACACACACTGCATTACATACATACACACACACACTGCATTATATACATACACACACTGCATTACATACATACACACACTGCATGACATACACAAACACTACATTATATACACACACTACATTATATACACACACTACATTCACTTTACCCACACTACACACACTGCATTCACTATACACACTACAAAAACACACACTCTGCATTCACTATACACACTACACAAAGACACACTCTGCATTCACTATACACACTACACAAACACTCACTGCATTCATTATACACACTACACAAATACACACAGCTCCCCTGTCTAAATACACTTCATCCACTACATGTGGCATGTATATTTTGTGCATTTGCCGTTATAAATAGTTTATTTTTTCAAAATGGTAAATGTACAGAATATCGGCAAGTTATCGGCTATCGGCCTGAAAGTTCACAGATTATCGGTATCGGTATCGGCTCTAAAAAATCAATATCGGTCGATCCCTAGTCGGAACCCCCGCCTCACACTGTACAGGGTTCTGTAAAACCCCAGCCACACACTAACACACTGGGCCTCACATATATAGATAGAGTTAACCACACAAACGAGATAGGGAGGGGGGGTGCAGAGGGGGAGGGGGGTGTAACTGGGTGAACGTTTATTGTTCTTGTTTTGTTGCGGCCTGTTATGCCGAGCTATTCACTGTTAATCTATTTTAAATTGACTACGGAATGCTAATATGTTTGCAGACCTCATGCACTCTCGGGCAAGGTGGAGACCGGACACAACCCACATAAAGACCTAGACGATATACCCTTGATAGGAGCCTAGGCTATGTACCTCAACCCATACCCGCGCACTGTATTGAACGGTGGAACTCACAAGGAGACTGCATCCCAGTCTGGAAACTGGGACAGACCCCTAGAGTACCCCACCGTTGCACGGGTTCCCTCTATCAGAGGACAAGACACGACTGGGAGACTACTTTCCACCCCAGTGGTGACGCCCTAATCCAAGGGCACTAACCCTAACCTACTTCTTCTAACTCACCTTTCCTTCCGACCTCTACCCTCTTTACCTCCTAAACCTACACCCACCCTTCCCGACTCTTTTACGCACGTATCCACTCCCCCGGTATTCCTAGAGCCGACCCGCCTTGAGTTCCCACTGCTGCCTATCGGGCCTGGGCGGGGGACTAGGGCCGTCGCGGAACCTTGCTACAGGGTGACGAGTCGCCCGGGAGGACGGCCCCCGGGACTGTGGTGACCATGACATACCAGCCAGAACCCATCACCATCCTCACTCTCAACTGCAGGGGACTCAACATCCCGGAGCATAGAGTCCATCTACTACGAGATCTAAGGAAGAAACGTATCTCAGTAGCACTACTCCAAGAAACACATTTTCGGGCAGATACTACCCGGAAACTCCAGACCAAGACGTACCCGAAGACCTATCTCTGTAACCACCCGACACAACGCAAAGCCGGAGTAGCCATCCTCTTGGCAGCAAGACTAGAATTCCAAGAGCTGGCTGTCACAAGCGACCCCCAAGGTAGATATCTGTTCCTGAAAGGACACATACTGAGCAAAATGTACACCTTCGCTTCCATATACGTACCCAATAGAAAACAAGCCCAATTTCTTAAAAGCACATTAGCTAAACTACAAGATTTCGCGGAAGGTACCCTAATACTAGGGGGAGACTTTAACGTACCCATGGACCCCATCCTGGATTCATCAACAGGTCATAGCTGTATCCCACAAAGCAACATCCGCCTAATTAAAAAGTCTCTGAGCGACATGAACCTGGTGGATTGCTGGAGGGCCCTACACCCCGACACAAAAGATTACACCCATTACTCGGCGTTACATGGTCTATACTCCCGGATCGACTATATGTGCACCAGACAAATCGGGCTCCCACACCTTCTATCGACCGACATTGAGCCGGCTACATGGTCGGATCTTGGGGCGGTCAGGGTCACGTTAAAGTCCCCACTTTTTCGACCCACTCGATGGACCTGGAGGCTCAACGACACAATGCTCCAGGACCCGGGCACAACGGAGCAGATCTCGCAGGACCTGATCAATTACTTCCAAGACAATGGAACGACGACCACATCCCCAATCTTGATATGGGAAGCACACAAGAGTGTAATCCACAGCTTGCTCATCCGTATTGCATCCCAAAAGAAAAAAGACGCTCAAAGAGAAATGGCTGACCTTTATCGACAAATCGCCACCCTGGAAGCACAGCACAAAAGATCCAAACTGGTGGCTACATATGGGGAACTGATACAAGCTAGACGACAACTCAAAGAAATCCTGACGAAGCGATACTTACGCTCTATTCAGCGGTCCAAAGGGTTTTTCTACACCCAAGCCAACAAGGGAGGGAGATACCTCGCGAGACTGCTAAAGGACAACATCCCCCGCGCCCAGGTCCGCAAACTACGATTAACCTCGGGCACCGCTTCAATCCACCCAACCGAAATAGCTGAGGAATTCAGGACGTACTATCGTAAGCTTTATAATCTACGGAACCAGAACCACAACAACGACGAGGACACCGTTGACACCAGGATCCAGGCATACCTGCGAAATGCAGGGCTACGGAAGTTGCAAGAGGAAACAACGACCACCCTCCATGAACTGATAACAGAAGAGGAATTAGCGGCGGCATTAAAGCGGACCAAAACTGGGAAGGCACCGGGACCGGATGGATTCTCCACAACATATTATAAAACCTACACAACACTACTACTACCCTGGCTAACTAAAGCCGTCAATGCGATTACAGAAGGAAAAACATTCGGAGCCGAATCTCTGTAGGCAACGATAGCAGTCCTCCCTAAACCTGGCAAGGATCCGATGTATTGTAGTAACTACCGCCCGATCTCCCTTCTCAACGTGGACACCAAGCTATTCACGAAAGTTCCATCCAATCGGCTCCAAGCTCCACTACCGGGCCTGATATACGTGGACCAAACAGGGTTTATCCCGGGACGGGAAGCGAGGGATAGTACGCTACGACTATTCGCAATTCAACAATTAGCGAGGAGGTCGCAGAGACACCTCCTCCTCCTCTCCACGGATGCCGAGAAGGCGTTTGATCGGGTGCAGTGGCCATACATGATAGCTACACTACAGGAAATGGGGATCAAGGCTCTCTGCAACAACCCCAGGGCAGCAGTCCGGGCCAATGGGGCACTCACAGCCGACTTTCCGATATCAAATGGCACGCGACAAGGTTGTCCCCTATCCCCGTTACTCTTCACCATAACTCTGGAGCCCCTCCTGCAAACAATTCGCCAAAATCAAGATGTGCAGGGATTCCCCTGGCAGGGGGGAAGCCACAAAGTGGCCGCATACGCATACGACCTCCTCTTCTTCGTTAGCAACCCGAGAACCACACTACCATGCCTATTGGCGGAATTCGATAAATTCAGCCTAATTTCGGGTTTCAAACTTAACTACTCCAAGTGCGAGGTGCTGAATGTAACAACCCCTGAGGAGGAATATAGAGCACTGGAGATGTTGTTCCCGTTTACATGGTGTACTACCAAAATGAAGTACTTGGGTATATGGATAACAACACCTGACCCGAAAGACCTATATCATCACAACTACACCCCCTTGTTGAAGACGCTAATCAGGGACCTAGCCAAGTGGTCCCACACATCTCCTGGCACGGACGAGTAGCGGTCCTAAAAATGAATGTCTTGCCACGCCTTCTTTACCCGTTTCAGACTATCCCAATCACCATACCACCCCTCATTCTTCAACACACTAAAATCTGCGGTCCTCCGATATGTATGGAGGGGCGAGCGCTCAAGACTCAAACATGAAACGCTTTGCCTGCCCAGGCATTGTGGGGGACTCGCTCTGCCCGACTTTAAGAAATATTACCAAGCCACAATCTTACAACGTATCCTAAATTGGCACTCGAAAACAGGGCAAAAACAATGGGTGTCCTTGAATACCGAAGGGAACAGCGCAGCCCTGCACTCCACCATATGGGATACACAGGGACCCGGCACACTGGCACGAGGGGAGGAGGAAGGACCAATAGCTCAGACACTGTGGTTGGAGACCTCTAAGGGAGCAAAAACACATATCACCAATGCTGAGCCCATTACTACCTATTACCTATAATCGCAAAATAGGGGGAGGAGTTCCCACACGGATTGGACCATTCTCGGAAGAACAAGGACATGTACCTATACATACGGTGCTTCAAAATGGAGAGATCCGTTCCTTGGACTCGCTGCTGAACGGCAGGCCATGCTCTTTACAACTAATACTCCGATATCTTCAAGTGAAACATTTCCACAGCACGCTCCGCAACAGAGACCGTGAGGGGGACGGTTTTGAGCGGTGGCCTGACCCACGGGCCCTGGTCCCGGCCAGTCAAGACAGCGGGGGCGCAAGGCTAGGAGACTCTGACTATACTCCCTCCACCCCCCCCCCTTTCTTCTCTTCTCCCCTTTTCCACCCCCCCCCCACACCCTCCCCTATACTTATACCCCAATCCCCCTCTCATTTACTTCAGCTACATAATCGATGAGCCGGTAGATCCCGGCACATATATAGATGGCAGGACGTATATCTTACCTGTCTGAACCTGTACGCTAAAACACACTCCACGCACATATGACAGGCTCACGACTGGACAGGCTAACATAGGCCACTGGCTGACAGAAACTGATAAGCTATGAGACATGCATAAAAGTCTCAACAAGCAACTGTAACAACTTCTTGACACACAATGGAAGCTAATCAGATGGCATAGAACCAGCCCCAGAACAGAGCCCATGACTAGCGACCAACACAGACAGGGGCAGCAGTAAGTCGCAACCCGGCGACGCATAGACCCCACGTACAAACAGACAATTGTAACACAGAATATTGAATACATATCAACACACCAACTATATTGACATGTACAATACCACGTCTACGATTGCATGGAATAATAGTCGCAATTGATAAATGTGTATAATTGAAACTCGGACCTGCGCGTCCACGACACTGTACTTAAAGATTTTGTACTCAACAAACCAAAAACAACAAAAATAAAAGATTTTCCAAAAAAAAAAAAAAAAAAAGAAATTAAGCATGACCTGCCAGATCAACAGATTCAACATAGTCCATGTAAAGAGAAATGGTTAAAACATCACCTTCGGGGGGCGGAGCCTGATCTGCAAGTGAGCCAGACGCAGAAAGCCGGAGCTCCCGACTACATCGCTAAACTAAGCAACATAACTCGGCGGGCACGGCTTCAAATCGGACCCGACAGGGTAATTAAAGTCAGGGGGTCCCAGGGAAGCTTAACAAGACCTCACCCGTGCGCTTACCCTGCCCAGAACCTGTGATCCTTGCCGCGGCCTACCTGAAACGTGGCGGAGGGGAAGCGGCCGATCCCCTTGGGCTACGAGAAGGGATTTGGAACAGTGGCACTCCAACCCCCCCCCCTCTGGACCGGCGGGGGTCATCCCGGTCCTCCACAGCGACTGTACATTGTACTCACACTCACCATACAGCGAGAAGCCCCTGAATTAATCCCAATGCTCAAAGATGGCGGAGGTCGGACACCCACGACCACGAGGCGAGGACCTAGAGCAGGGGTGGCCATACGACTACGCCGCAGATACCCAGGCGAAGCTAGATAAAATATTTAATCGCTTCTGGCGGAGACTGCAGCAGCGATGCACCGCACATGCGGTCAGTCCCCTGCCGGGAGGCGAGACAGCTCAAGCACGACCGATGAAAGGGCCTGCCATGAGCTGGGCACAGAAGGAGATGCCTGCATGCAACCCGGCACACCCGACACCAGGGCCGCCACAGTCCACGGGCCCCAGCGCGCACCGCCAACAGATGAGAGCTCCCAGGCCCTCCAGAGGAATACCCCCAAGGCACACACAGAGAGTCACAAGGCACCAACCCAGACCCAGGCGACGGATCTATAGGGCTCATCAGCCGAACTCACCGGGGCCAACCCAGAGACCCACCAGACCACAAACCTTTGACAAGCCGACACAGACCCTCTCCCAAGCACGAGACAGGGCTGACTTCTCCACCAAGCTCCACAACGCGACCCTGGCAGCCAACGTGTCAAGTTACCAGGTCTGGGGCAGGAGGGGAATACTACTGGGGACTTTGGGACTCTTACCTCTCCTCTGTCGGGTTGGGGTGGGCTGAAGCTGAAAAACACAGTCTAGTGGGCTATAGGACACCTGCACCCCAGCTCATACCCTTGTGCTGTTGACAGTATACACCTTTAAAACGTGTCCTGACCTCTAATGTATTATCTATGATTCTTTACGAAAGTGAGCGACAACATACTCTTGTTTAGTACTCTGTCAAAATGTGCATTCTTCTTTTACTTCTAAAGCCTGTATCCAGCAAATAGTAACCAATAATGCCTGCATGTAATCCAAGCTTGTACTTAATATACCAAAAAATGTGCACTGCCTAACAAACCCTAATTGTTATCTATGCTAAGCAGCTCCATGAATGCCGTTGGGGTACCTAGAGCCAGTTTGTAATCCTTATCTGCACTGCAAAAATAAAAAATTAAAAAAAAAACAAAAAAAAAACATCACCTTCCAGAGAGACTATCTGGATTCTCTCCAGAGCAACTCTTAAGGGAATGTTCATCTACAGGTGCATTTGCATAATTCACCTGCAGTATAGTCACGTCTGGTAACTGACTATTCTTAAAATGGGCCTCTATAGAGTCAGGCCTTTCTTCTACCAAATAGCAGTTACGTTCAGATTGAACATGTGATTTCTCATAGGTTATACCTAAGCTTGTGACCATACAATTCCATTCACACAGTCAATAATTGTGTTAGGTCTTCTGAGTAGGTCTATAGCCAGAATCAGTCGGTCATAGGGGAGATCTACCACTATTACTGGATGTCTAAAGGTTTTGTTACCTATTTTAAACTTTGAAGTATTGCCAGTAACATGAAGGTCATTTTCTCCCACACTCAACAGTGCATTGGGGAAATCTCTTAGCTTCAGCTTATCCTTTGCTAAATCCATTACCTGATGGCAGTAGGTACTGGATAAAATAGTGGCTTGTGGACCAGTATCTATTAACCCTATGAAAGGTTAAGTTAGCAAATCATGTATTTCTACAGACATGTAGTACCTTTCTTCGTGTTTTAATTCACATAATAATTTAGAATGTGTAAACATATCACACGTCTTCCATACGTGACCTGTCACAACAGTGGTTTCTACCTGTTCTGGGGAATGCTCAGTCTTACCTACTGGCCAATCTTTTTCAGGAACTTCTTGAATTTTCAAGCAGGAACTAGTTGTTGGCATCTCATCGGTTAACCCTTTCAGCTCTGGATTTTGGAAACTAGGAGCTGTTAAGGATATGTTAGCCTGTGGATCATTTTCATCTGACTGCAATATAGAATGAGAAGTTAGAGACACTTCCCCTCCATCTCTAAGTGCAGGTACTATATGTACAACACCATTTTTAACACAACTATTGTTTGTTTCACTGTGGGGATCTGGATCTGGAATGGTTAAGGCATTACATCAATTGATGACCTAGCCTGTTCAGTCACAGTGGCTTTTATTGCAGTAGCACCTGTGGTTGCTGTTGCGGTTGGATAGGTGGCTCTGCAAATGGAGCTACTCCTAAAAAGGATATCTGGTAAAGACTTGGTTAATCTTTGTAATTTCCTCCAATAATTTGCCCATCTGGTCAGTGAATTGACCAACCTGACGACGCAAATTATTTTTACCATTGCCATTCTCTCCTTGCCCATTAGTTAGGTTGAGACTATGTGGAGTTATTGGAAGCAGATTGGTTGTTTCTGTTTCCATAATATCTCCTATTTCCCTGAGGATTCCTTCTCCACTAAGAATTGCCTTGGTTCTTGTTAAACCAGGGACGTTTATTCCCACTTGCATTGGACCTTTCAGAGTTATTATCAGAGGCGTTAACAGGATTGCTTGTAGCGGTTACCTGTTTCTGAGATTTTGGAGTTTTCAGCACCTCAGTGTACATCTCGTCATGTGCATTGTATATAGTATACAGTTTCATGCACTGAATGACTAGCCATTGCAACAGTAACTTACAGTCATAATCTCTTGCAAAATAACATATTTATAAATGATCTTGAAATGGGCATTGAAAGCCATGTATCAGTGTTTGCAGATGACACAAAACTTTGTAAAGTAATAAAATGTGAGCAGGATATTGCCTTGCTGCAGAGGGATTTGGATAGATTGGGGGACTGGGCACTAAAATGGCAGATGAAATTTAACGTAGAAAAATGCAAAGTTATGCACTTCAGGGTTAAGAATACACAAGCAATTTACACCCTAAATGGTAGTGAACTAGGGATAACCACACACGAGAAGGATTTGGGAATTGTTATAGACAATAAATTAGGTAGCAATATGCAATGTCAATCTGCTGTTGCTAAGGCCAGTAAGGTTTTGTCATGTATAAATAGGGGCATAAATTCTCGAGATGAAAATATAATTTTGCCTCTCTATAAATCGCTGGTAAGACCACACCTTGAATATGCTGTGCAATTTTGGGCACCTGTTCTAAAGAAAGATATCATGGCACTAGAAAAAGTGCAGAGACAAGCTACAAAATTGATAAAAGGAATGGAGCATTTTCGTTATGAAGAAAGGTTAAAAAATGTAAATCTCTTTAGTTTGGAAAAACGGCGCCTGAGAGGGGATATGATAACATTATACAAATATATTCGCGGCCAGTACAAACCATTATCTGGAAATCTATTCATAAACAGGGCTATACATAGGACACGAGGTCACACATTTAGGCTTGATGAAAGGAGATTTAATCTAAGGCAAAGAAAAGGTTTTTTTTTTACAGTAAGAGCAATAAGGATATGGAATTATTTGCCTGAAGAGGTGGTTTTGTCAGAGTCTATACAGATGTTTAAACTGCAATTGGATAAATACTTGCAAAAACATAACATACAGGGATATAATTTCTAATTAGTGGGGTAATAGCTGCTTGATCCAAGGAGACATCTGACTGCTATTTTGGGGTCAAGAAGGAATTTTTTCCTAGTTTGTTGCAAAATTGGAAGCGCTTCAGACTGGGTTTTTTGTCTTCTTTTGGATCAACAGCAAAAGCATATGTGAGGAAGGCTGAACTTGATGGACGCAAGTCTCTTTTCAGCTATGTACCGTATATACTCGAGTATAAGCCGAGTTTTTCAGCACATTTTTTGTGCTGAAAAACCCCAACTCGGCTTATACTCGAGTCAATAGTCTGTATTATGGCAATAATACAGACAGGGGCTGTGGGGGCTGTAACTTACCTGTGGGGGCTGTAACTTACCTCTCCTGCAGCTCCTGTCAGCTCTCTCCTCCTCCGCGCCGTCCATTCAGCACCTCGGTCAGCTCCCAGTGTAAATCTTGCGAGAGCCGTGGCTCTCGCGAGACTTACAGTGGGAGCTGACAGAAGAGCTGACCGGACGGCGCGGAGGAGGAGAGAGCTCACAGGAGCTGCAGGAGAGGTAAGTTACAGCTCTGACAGCCCCCCTCCCCCCCCCCACTGAACTGCCAATGCCACTGGACCACCAGGGAAGGAGAGCCCCCTCCCTGCCATATATCAAGCAGGGAGAGGGGACGAAAAAAACATATAATGATAATAATAAAATAATAATAATTAAATTAAATGTAAAATAATAACAATAATAATAATAATAAAAAATATATAATAATATAAAAAATTAAAATAATAAAAAAAAATTGCCCACCCCCCACCAAGGCTCTGCAACACACACACACACAAACACACACTGCACTCATACACACACAGCACTCATACACACACACTCATACACACACACTGCATTCATACACACACTGCACTCATACACACGCTGCACTCATACACACGCTGCACTCATACACACACTGCATTCATACACACGCTGCACTCATACACACGCTGCACTCATACACACGCTGCACTCATACACACGCTGCACTCATACACACACTGCACTCATACACACACTGCACTCATACACACACTGCATTCATACATACACACACTGCACTCATACACACACACTGCATTCATACACACACTGCATTCATACACACGCTGCACTCATACACACGCTGCACTCATACACACGCTGCACTCATACACACACTGCACTCATACACACTGCATTCATACGCACACACTGCATTCATACACACACACTGCATTCATTATACACACACTGTAAATAAATAGTCAATTAATATATATTTTTTTAGGATCTAATTTTATTTAGAAATTTACCAGTAGCTGCTGCATTTCCCACCCTAGTCTTATACTCGAGTCAATAAGTTTTCCCAGTTTTTTGGGGTAAAATTAGGGGCCTCAGCTTATATTCGGGTCTGCTTATACTCGAGTATACAGGGAGTGCAGAATTATTAGGCAAGTTGTATTTTTGAGGATTAATTTTATTATTGAACAACAACCATGTTCTCAATGAACCCAAAAAACTCATTAATATCAAAGCTGAATATTTTTGGAAGTAGTTTTTAGTTTGGTTTTAGTTATAGCTATTTTAGGGGGATATCTGTGTGTGCAGGTGACTATTACTGTGCATAATTATTAGGCAACTTAACAAAAAACAAATATATACCCATTTCAATTATTTATTTTTACCAGTGAAACCAATATAACATCTCAACATTCACAAATATACATTTCTGACATTCAAAAACATAACAAAAACAAATCAGTGACCAATATAGCCACCTTTCTTTGCAAGGACACTCAAAAGCCTGCCATCCATGGATTCTGTCAGTGTTTTGATCGGTTCACCATCAACATTGCGTGCAGCAGCAACCACAGCCTCACAGACACTGTTCAGAGAGGTGTACTGTTTTCCCTCCTTGTAAATCTCACATTTGATGATGGACCACAGGTTCTCAATGGGGTTCAGATCAGGTGAACAAGGAGGCCATGTCATTAAATGTTCTTCTTTTATACCCTTTCTTGCCAGCCACGCTGTGGAGTACTTGGACGCGTGTGATGGAACATTGTCCTGCATGAAAATCATGTTTTTCTTGAAGGATGCAGACTTCTTCCTGTACCACTGCTTGAAGAAGGTGTCTTCCAGAAACTGGCAGTAGGACTGGGAGTTGAGCTTGACTCCATCCTCAACCCGAAAAGGCCCCACAAGCTCATCTTTGATGATACCAGCCCAAACCAGTACTCCACCTCCACCTTGCTGGCGTCTGAGTCGGACTTGAGCTCTCTGCCCTTTACCAATCCATCCATCTGGCCCATCAAGGGCCACTCTCATTTCATCAGTCCATAAAACCTTAGAAAAATCAGTCTTGAGATATTTCTTGGCCCAGTCTTGACATTTCAGCGTGTGTGTCTTGTTCAGTGGTGGTCGTCTTTCAGCCTTTCTTACCTTGGCCATGTCTCTGAGTATTGCACACCTTGTGCTTTTGGGCACTCCAGTGATGTTGCAGCTCTGAAATATGGCCAAAGTGGTGGCAAGTGGCATCTTGGCAGCTGCACGCTTGACTTTTCTCAGTTCATGGGCAGTTATTTTGCGCCTTGGTTTCTCCACACGCTTTTTGCGACCCTGTTGACTATTTTGAATGAAACGCTTGATTGTTTGATGATCACTCTTCAGAAGCTTTGCAATTTTAAGAGTGCTGCATCCCTCTGCAAGATATCTCACTATTTTTTACTTTTCTGAGCCTGTCAAGTCCTTCTTTTGACCCATTTTGCCAAAGAAAAGGAGGTTGCCTAATAATTATGCACACCTGATATAGGGTGTTGATGTCATTAGACCACACCCCTTCTCATTACAGAGATGCACATCGCCTAATATGCTTAATTGGTAGTAGGCTTTCGAGCCTATACAGCTTGGAGTAAGACAACATGCATAAAGAGGATGATGTGGTCAAAATACTCATTTGCCTAATAATTCTGCACGCAGTGTATACGGTAACTATGTAACTATCTATATGTTTACCGGCATAGCATAAAAATACAGATCTTTAAATTCTGTACTTTCAAACCTGGGTTTCTTTTGGGCTATGGAATATGCATGCTTAAGAATTATTAGGTATTCTCTGGGGCTTTGTTCTGGATGGCCTTTAAGTTATAAAGTGCTTTCTTAGCAGAAGCAATCGTTTTAAACTTACCAAATTCCATGGTTATTCTAGATTGCATTTTTTTTTTGTAAATATATTTTTATTGGTTATTTAAAATTTTTCAGTTTCGATCATGTCATACGAGAAATTAAACCAGGACTTGCAGGTCCCATTAATTTTGTTTAGTAACTTTCGCATTGGAATAACAGGGAAAATGATAATGCTGATCATGTAGACATATATTGGTGACACGCAGGTCACATCGTAGCGCAAGTAACATTTACGTGTTGGACTTGCAGGTCCTATGAAGTATAAACAGTAGGTAGTACTTTCACATGGTACGTTAAATGACAGTGTGGACACGTAGGTCCCATTTCACCTAAGGTTATTGCCCGTGGTAAGAGACTGCGGTCCTTTTCGTGTTTCATTGTAGTTTGCAGGTCTCTCCCTGGTACAGTTATCTATTATGTCATGGGACTGCCAGTCCCCGAGGCCTTTAGTCGTGTATGTACTACCCTCCAGTGTTTTGTGTAGTCGTTTTTTGCGTTAACGGTTACATGTCAGACTTGTAGGTCCCTGAGCTCTTTTAGAATTGGGCATATGGTATTTTCTTTTTTGTAAATATTGTTTTGTTGTTTTATCAGCAAAGTTTTCACTCCTTCAGGGAGTTCAAAGACTACACTGCGGGGCTCGCAAGTCCCTAATATAGTTTGGTGTCTATACATTAGTAGTCATAGAAAATCACGTCATTATGTGGGCGCATGCGCCCCGGACATCTGAGGACTCGCAGGTCCCTTATTGAGCACAATTTTAGTGTTTGTATTTCAGTGCATAAAACAGTGAGACTTGCAGGTATCTTTGAGCATATAGCTTATATCAATTGAAAAACATATGTCAATAGCCCATTCAGATGGGCTCGCAGGTCCGTGGTCTCGTCGGACTCATAGGTCCCTTGTGTATCTCCTGTTTGAGGATGTGTGTGTGTTGTTACATTTGTTGTGAGGGTGTGTGTCAGGGAAGGTCCCACAGCAGCCGAGGCCCTGAGATCCACCGATCCGCCTCTTAGTGGGGCAGTTAGGTCGTATTGGCCTTATATCTTGTAGTTGTTCAGATTACCTATTTCTCAGTGTCTTGGGGTCTCGTTTGGGCCGGTGGGTGTCTAATGGGTATTTTTATGGTTACTTCGTCTTATCCCATCTGTGCCCGTGGGGGTTGTCTGCGTGCCTGTCTTGTTCCTATCCCCCAGCTAGTCGCCGTTCGGATCGTGCGTGTGTATTGTCTATGTGTCTAGGCTCCCCGTGACTGATTTGGTATGGGGTGAGGAATTCGGTTCTGGCGTGGTGGGGGGGCTCTGCTACGTTAAAGGGCTGTGATCCCCCTGCCTCTCTACTTTTGAGATGTCTGTATTCTAGATTGAGGGTGAAGCCTGTAGCATGGTAGTGAAGTCAGGTTTGGTTGTCTGCAGAATCCAGTGTGTCCAAGTGTTGAGGTATTTTTGCAATGTGTCGTTCGCAGTATTGTGGAGTTCTTCTAAGGATCTTAGTTCCTCCATTTGTGTGAACCAGGTTTTTAGGGGAGGGGTGACTTGTTTCCAGTACTGTGGTATTAGTGTTTTGGCTGTGTTCAGTATGCGTATTGTGAGCGATTTCTTGTATGCAGTTCTGGGGATCTTGGTGTGGTGTAGCAGCATGGCTGCTGGGCTGAATGGTGGTGGGTCGTCTGTGAACTGTTTCAGTATCTTGTGTATGTCCTTCCAGTACGGGACTATCTTTTTACAGTCCCACCAGATGTGTAAGAGAGTGCCCTTTTCCTCCCCACATCGCCAACACTGAGGGGGGTGTGAGGGGATTCGTGCATGTAGTATCTCGGGGGTGTAGTACCAGTGTGTCAATAGTTTATAGGCCGTAAGTGGCAATAGGGTGGTAGGGTATGTGGTTATGTCATGTCTCCCTTTTGTGCGATTCCATTCCCGTAGGGTCGCTCTTGTGTAGGGGGATTGTTTCGTGTGCCATGGCAATACTGCGACCGGGACGCCTGCTTCATGTTCCTCTGCTTGTTTCCACAGTTTATGCATTCCTGATTTAGTCCATTCCATTATCCGCATGAAATGGCACGCCCTGTAGTAGAGGGTGAAATCCAGCAGCGCCAGTCCGCCCCTGTCTTTTGGTAGTGTTAATAATGCGTGGCGAAGCCTTGGTTTTTCACGTTCCATACATATTGGCCTAGAGCCGTGCGTAGTGAGGTGAAATACGAATGGGGGACCGTTATGGGGATAGCTTGGAATAGGTAGAGTAGGCGCGGAAGGAAATTCATTTTCACGACCTGTATCCTACCCAGCCAGGAGATGTGTGGGTATGCCCATTCTTGCATGTCCATGTGCATTTTTGCCTGCATGGCGATGACATTTTCTTTGAAAAAGTCCCCTTCTCTTTTTGTTAGCCAGACGCCTAGGTATTTGATTTTGTGTGTTGCCCATTGGAATGTGTAGTGTTGGCGTAATGGTTCCGCCTTCTGTTCTGGGATGTTAATGTTAAGTATGAACGATTTGGTTAGATTTATTTTGAGGTTGGAGAGCTTCCCAAAGTCCTGAAATGCTTTCAGTATGTTGGGGAGGGATATTTCTGGGTTGGTCACATAGAATAGTAGATCATCAGCATATGCCGCAATTTTGTGGTGTGTCGTCCCTGTTTGCATCCCCATTATGTCTGGGTTGTTTCTGATGGCTACCAGCAGCGGTTCCAGGGCCAGGATGAAGAGGATCGGGGACAGGGGACATCCCTGGCGTGTGACGTTTTGTATATCGAACGGTTCCGACAGGCCGTCGTTTATGACCACCTGTGCTGAGGGTTGTGTATATAATGCCTCTATCCACCCTCTAAGCCCCGGTTCCAGGCCCATGTGTGCAAGGGTATGGAACAGGTATTTCCATCCCACCCTGTCGAAGGCCTTCTCCGCATCCGTGGATAGCAGGAGAAGGCCCCCCGGAGTATGCCTACCGCTGTGCATCAGTGTGAGAGTGTGCATGGTGTTCTCTCGTGCTTCCCGCCCCATCACAAATCCCACCTGGTCTGGGTGTACCTCGTGATGTGCGCTGCCAGGGATTGCTTGGGGAGGTGATGGCCCTCTTTTATGGCGTTAAACGTTGTTATGAGTGGGGTGTATAGCATGTCAGCGAACGTCTTATAATAGCAGAGCGGCAGGCCGTCTGGGCCCGGCTTTTGCCCGTTTTCAGCTGTTTCTCTGCCAGTGTCAGTTCCTCCAGCGTTATCTCCTCGTCCAGGAGCTCTGCTGTGTCTCTATCTAATGTGGGTGTCGAGTGTGAGTTCAGATATTCTAATATTGAGTCTGTTAGGCGTTCGTCTGCGTGATGCGTTTGCGGCCGTGGGAGTGTATAGAGGCTGGCATAGTACGCTCTGATTGTTTCCTGTAT
The DNA here is from genome assembly GCF_036172605.1 of Pelobates fuscus. Taxonomy (NCBI): domain Eukaryota; kingdom Metazoa; phylum Chordata; class Amphibia; order Anura; family Pelobatidae; genus Pelobates; species Pelobates fuscus. The sequence continues at coordinate 280,371,980 of NC_086318.1, read as the reverse complement.
CTTTTGGGGTAGTCTATGTAGCGTGTTCTTACTGTCTCTGATGCGGTCTATATACGTCTGTTGTCGGTGTTTGGCAAGCATTCGTGCCAGTAGCCTGCCGCTCTTGTTTCCATGTAAAGCAAAGAATGCCTTATGTCGCAGCGCATCCCTATGTATCTCGTCTGGAGAAGTTTTGTCAGGTCTCTGCGTAGTGAAAGCAATTGGCTTTGCAGTTCGGGCGTCTGTTTGCTTTTATTGAGATTGTCTATCTCCTGAATTATTGTCAGTATGTTTTCCATGGCTGCCTCCCTTTGTCGTTTCAGTATGGCGCTTTTTTGTAGGAAGTTGCCCCTGATCACGCTCTTGTGTGCCTCCCACCTAATCGTTGGGGACGTTTGAGATGGTGTGTTCAAGTTGAAGTATTCTCGGAGGGCTGTTCCGATTTCTGTTTTTACCTCCGGTATATTGAGTAAGTGCTCATTGAGCTGCCACTTGGCCACCCTTGGTCTGTATAGTGGAGACGCTATCGTGAGCGTCACAGGGGCGTGGTCCGACCATGTGGCTGTGCCATGTTCTACTTGTAAGACGAGAGGGAGGTGATAGTGTGTTAAGAAAAAATAATCAATTCTGGTGTACGAATTATGGGGGTGTGAGAAAAACGTATAGTTTATCTCGTCTGGGTGGTGGGCTCTCCAACTGTCTACCAGTTTGTGTTTAGATATGAAATTTTTGAGTGCGGTCAAATGTTGCGTTGGGATATGGGTGGCGCCGGTGGATGTGTCCCATTTCGGGTCTAGGGCTAGGTTAAGGTCTCCCCCTACTATCCGTATTCCCTCCGCGAACCCCCGTATTTTACGGAGGATTCCCGTGAGGAATCTGTGGTGCCTCTGATTGGGGGCATATATATTGGCGAAGGTGTACATCTGCCCTGCTATCGTTCCTTTCAAGAGTACATATCTGCCCTCTCGGTCTGTCTGTAGACCCTGTTCCTGGAAGGGGACTCCCCTGCGTATTAGGATCGCCGTTCCCCGAGCCTTGCCCCCTTGATAATCGCTGTAATAGCCCATGGGGTATTGGTGGTTATGTAGCTTCGGTCTGGCTCCCCCATTAAAGTGTGTCTCTTGGATATATATTATTGACGCCCTAGCGGCGTGAAAGTCTTTTAAGGCTGCCGATCTCTTTGCGGCTTTGTTCAGTCCCCGTGCGTTTATGGTGACCAGTGTGAGATTGGCTGGTGTCAGTGTCATTTTGAGCAGGTCTCGGCTAGTCCTGTGCCCCGGCTGCTACGGGGGGGGGGGGGCGTTTGAGGGAAGTAGTGTCAAAGGGATGTGTGTGTGTATAATCTGAGGTGTCCGCCGTCGCTGCGGCGTTAGGGTGTTCGCGTCTAGGTGAAATTGGCGCTTGTCCCATGTGGGAGTAGAAGGAAGGTCGAGGCCTACGGTCGTGTCTATTTGTGAGTGGTTGTGTTCGGGTTAGTCGCTCTGCGATTCCTTCCCCGAGATTACCTCGTGCCTCTGTCAATGTCCCATGTCTTCCCCCGTGGGGCTCTATGTGATTGTATGTGTGGTTTGTGTCCTCGCCTCGGACTTGCGTTGCATCATTGAATCAATTGAAACTTAAACAGTGCAATATTATGTTGAACAAAAAGCGGAACATCAACAAAAACAGATTGTGACATTTGCATTCATCCCCATTAGCCCAACTGAGTCCAAGTATGGGTTCGTAGGTGTATCCATGCGTACATTGGTCAGCCAGTTATTTCTCGCCCCCTGGGTCCCCCTCCCTCCCCCCCGTGTCTAGAGTCCTGTCCTCCTGTCTGTCCCCAAAGGTGTACTTGTGTGTGCGGTTATGCTCCCTCCCTCCTCCCTTCCGCTATGCTTTATCCAAGATCTGTTAGTTTCCCTTCCCCACTTCCTCCCCCTACGTCCGTGTGTGCGTCTGCTAGTATGTTTCCCATCCGTTTTTGGGTGGGGGTGCTTTCTCATGATTGTCCTATTATTCTGTCTTGAGTCTTAAGTCCTGCGGTGGTACGGTGGCATGGTAGTCTTGCCCAGACCTCTGCCCCCCTGCTAGATGTCTGAGCGACGCGGACCCCCGCCCCCCGGCCTGCTCCTAGGTAGGTCATCACTAGGCCCTGTTGGGGGGTGCAGTTGTCCGCGTCGGTCGTCCACCAGTCTTGTTCCCCATCTCTGTGCGTTGTCATATATTTTACGTTGTGCTTCCTCCGTTTACCCCTTCCTACCCCTCCCTCCGCCCTACATTATATGCAAGTGGTGATCAACCTCCTTATTGGAGTGTAGTTATGCTGAGGTAGTAAAAGTCTCTCTGACCTGTCGGTCAGTTGTGTGAGATACTTAGGTTTGCTCATTAAATGGGTCTCGATGTCCCCGGATCTAGGGCCCTGAGCCGCGTGGCGGCCTGTAAGTCCGGGGCCTCCGATATGCGCTTTCGGGATGGGTCACTGGTCGGTGGTGTCATGTCCGTGTTAGTCCTTTTTCGGGTGATTACTGTTCTCTGGCTAGCGATATGGCCTACATAGTCCGTGCTGTAGCTTCATGCAATGTGTCTATGTCCATGTGGGGTTGTCGTCTTATCCTGTTCGTGTTCGGTGTGGGTTTGGTCGGGTAGGCGATTAGGGGGAGAGTCCCCTGCGGGCGATGTTGTTATCTCATCTGGTCCTGGTTTTTCTACCGGCTTTCTCTACCTCCTCTCATAGGCCCCTTCGGCCTGTCACTTGGTCCGCGGGAGGTCCGTGGGATCTGGTTGCCTGTAGCCTGCGTCTTTGGATTCTGAGCTGGTGTATAGAGGGTCAGGGGGTCCGGCCATTTTAGTGGAGCCTGGGTGATCTGCAACACCCTCCCCAGGGCGTCCATGTTGGCCTTTTCTTTCACCATGTACGGACCCTTTGTTGTGTGCACCTGAAGTCCAATCGGGAAACACCAGCGGTATTTAGCTTGTAGTTGTCTGGTGAATGGGCGCAAAGCCCTGCGGTATGCCAGAGTGGTGGGGGATAGGTCCGGAAATAGCTGGATCTCTGTGTCACCCATTAACACCTTGTCCGCGTCCCTGGCTCTCCGCAGTATCTCTTCTTTCATTTGATAACTTGCCAGGCAGCATATCGCGTCTCTGGGTAAGCTCCCTGGGGGGCCCTTTGGTCTAAGTGCTCTCACCAAGTCTATTGGTTCCTGCGGTGTGCAACCCAATTTGTTGAAAATCACCATCAGGGTGGACTGTAATGGGGTAGCGTCGTCCGTCTCCTCAGGGATCCCTCGGATCCTGATGTTCTGCCTGGTTATCAAGATCCTCCAGGTGGTATGCCATCTGTTGTATCCGCTGGATAGTTGGCTGCAGAGTCCCTGTGTTTTCAGACTGCACCGCTTGCATGTGGTCGCAGTCCGCCTCGAGCTGGGATACCCTCTGGCTTAGGCCGCAGAACTCCCTCATGGCCTGTATTTCTTCTGTAATGGAGGCGCGGAGGTTGTTGTTTGCCTCCGCCAGGTCCGCCTTAGTAGGTAGGCTGCGGAGGATATGCATCCAATCCGGGTGCGTTTCTGTGGGGTACAATGTGGGTGTCTCGGCCAGTGCCTCCTCGCCGCACAGAGAGGGCGAGAGGATCTCGCCTGATGCCATTGAGTCGTTGGAGGCCTGAGCCTCCCGGTCCGCCGGGGTCGTCAGGTACCGCCGCATGGACGGATTTGTGGTGCCCCTTGGGGTGTCTGTGGGCTTTGAGGAGTGTGATGCTCTCTGTGATTTGCCCATTTTCGGGGCAATTGGGTGCTGTAGGCGAGGTTGTGCTGAGAGTCTTGCTGGGAGCTCTGGGTTCACGCCGCCATCTTCCTCGGCTTCCATGCCCCTCAGATTGCATTTTTAACCAGGAGATTAGTTGCATGCTTTGGAGACCTTCTAGTTGATACAGAACACCATCCCCACTGTCAAACATGGAGGTGGAAACATTATACTTTGGGGGTGTTTTTCTGCTAAGGGGCAGGACAACTGCACCGCATCAAAGGGACGATAGACGGGTCATGTACCATCAAATCTTGGGTGTGAACCTCCTTCTCTAAGCCAAGGCATTGGAAATTGATATTTTGGGCTCTTCATTCCATTTTATAAATAAACAACAGCATTACATTAAATGGATCATGACATTAGAAAATACTTGACTAATGCTGTCTGTTATGAGGATTCGGAATAGAAACTAAATATTTTGCATTATATTCTTACTCATATAAGGACTCTATAATATATTTTCGACTGACTCTGATCTGCGGCTACAATCTTTGCAGCTTAATATTGGATACATCTAAATTAGTTAATCTAATAGTACCACTGGCACTGTTAGAAAACCTGAAATTTTATTATCTGTTTTTTCTTTTATTTATTATTTGTTACGTATGTTTGCATGGTCTTTGTCATTTTATGTAAATAATTTTTTAAATATTAATAAAGAATATTATTGAGAATGGATATTCCAGTATGACAGTGACCCAAAACACACAACCAAGACAACAAAGGAGCTCAAGAAGAAGCACATTAAGGTCCTGGAGTGGCCTTGCCAGTCTCCAGACCTTAATCCCATAGAAAATCTGTGGAAGATGCTGAAGGTTCGAGTTGCCGAATGTCAGCCTCGAAACCTTAATGACTTGGAGAGGATCTGCAAAGAGGAGTGACACAAAATCCCTCCTGAGATGTGTGCAAACCTGGTGGGCAACTACAAGAAACATCTGACCTCTGTGATTGCCAGCAACTGTTTTGCTACCAAGTCGAAGAGGTCAAATACTTATTTCACTCATTGACATGCAAATAAATGTATAACTTTTTTGACATTAATTTTTCTGGATTTTTTTTTTCATTTTGTTATTCTGTCTCTCACTGTTAAAATACACCTACCATTACAATTTTAGACTGATCAGTTCTTTCTCAGTGGGCAAACATTCACAATCAGCAGGGTATCAAGTACTTTTTTTCCCCTCAGTGTAAATATTAAAAATATTTTATAAAAAGTATCAACATTAATAATTGTTATTAATATCAAAAATTTATAGTTTGGCACTGTTTCCCCTTGATTGAATTAAAGCATAGAGTTACCCACTATTTTAACTCTTATAGACCCTAGAATACTTTTATTAGAGGATTTGTATTTCACACATTAATCACAACCGATTATAAACATATAATTTATTGTGACAAATATTTAATAATATTATGTAACCAGCATGACAATATCAGTGAATATTTAGGTATAACAAAGTATTAGATATAGCAACAGTTTTGGCACAATTGACACAATTAAATATAGCTTAAAAGCAACATGAGTAGATTATTTTCTAAAGGAGTTACATGCAAAATTACAAATAATTCCGCTAGAATTTAATTTTCAGTTATATCATACATAGATGCATTTTTAGCAATATTTTGGAAACTTTTAGCTCACTTGAGAATTCCTTTACACAGAACGTAGCCCAGAGCTTTAGAATTAACTCAATTCTTAGGTTAAACACTTGAATATTGCAACTAAAAATATACAATATTTCCCACACAAATAGTCAATTTAACTTTTTCTTTTCCATCCAGTAACCCAAAAAATATTTTAACCAAGTTTTACACTACAGATGATAAACTTTTCTGAGTAACCCCTTAAGACCACACCCAAATGTACAAGTTGTGATCAAAACAAAACGTAAACAGAACCTGGCATTTGCGCTATATGTCTGTCCAACCGTAATTCACCTCTTTCATATTAAATGCACCCACACTTATTATATATCATTTTATTCAGGGCTTTCATTTAACATCAGATATCTAGGTATTGAACATAATTTAATATGAATAAAAAATATTTAAAAAATGGGAGAAAATAAGATTTGTAAACATTTTCTTAGTTCTACGTGACATTTTAACTGTGAATGTCAAAATACTGTTTGCTTTTACTGCAATAAAATACACATATTTGTATTCAGCGATGTCTCGCGTGTAAAACAGTACCCCCTATGTACAGGTTTTATGGTGTTTTGGGAAGTTACAGGGTCAAATATAGCGTGTTACATTTGAAATTGAAATTCGCCAGATTGGTTACGTTGTCTTTGAGACTGTATGGTAGCCCAGGAATAATAATTACCCCCATGATGGCATACCATTTGCAAAAGTAGACAACCCAAGGTATTGCAAATGGGGTATGTCCAGTCTTTTTTAGTAGCCACTTGGAAAGAGGGAGCGCATACATCGGCCACGTCCTCTCGAAGTAAAGTTTTAACATGTCATATCCTCTCATCTGAACATTTCCCTACAATGTAGGTAGTGTCGCTTATGCGCTCCACTACTCGGAAGGGTCCCTGCCAGGTGGCCTGAAGCTTGTCCTTTTTGGTCGGCTTCAGAGCTTCTGTCCTATTTCTAGGACCCACTCTCGGTCTCCCCTATCATACCACCTCTTCTGGCGTCACTGGGTCGCCTGCAGATTCTCCCTAACAAAGTCAGTGAGAGCCTGCAGGCGGTCCCTCAACTCCAGGACGTAGGTTACAATAGGCATCACTTCCTCTCCTGTGTCACCCTCCTAGTGCTCCCGTATAAGGTCCAGGGGCCCCCATACTTTTTTCCCGTATAGGGATTTGAAGGGGGAGAACCCTGTGGACTCCTGGGGCACTTCGCTGTAGGCAAACAGGAGGGGAGAAAGGAACAGGCATCTGTTTCAGCGTGCCATTAAAATTTTCACAGAGTCCATTTGTCTGGGGGTGTTACTCTGCAACTCTGCCACAATTGCTGGGTAACAAGTGCCGTAAATCGGGTGCCCTGATCAGACAAAATCTCCAGAGGAAAACCTACTCGGGTAAAGATTTTAACTAATACCTCAGCTACGGTTTCTGCATCTACGTTAGGAAGAGCTACTGCCTATGGTAAGGATGTATTTCTTGCCCGAGGTGCTGGGCTTACTGAAAGGGCCTATCAAGTCTACCGCTACTCGGTGGAAGGGTTTCTCGATTATGGGGAACGGGTGTAATTTGACCTTCAGGTGGTCACCCCTTTTCCCTATCTTTTGGCAGACATCACCAGCCCTGCAGTAATTCTACAGATCGTGTGATCCTGGGCTAAAAGAAAGTCTGGGTTAACTGGTCTTTTGTTTTCCGTATACCCAGATGTCCTGCTAGGGGGATATCGTGGCTAGGTTTAAGTAGCTCAGCCTGGTACTTGCAGGGCACCATTAGCCGTCTTTTAGCACTGCTCCCCTCCCTATTACACCTTTAACCTGGTATAACAGACCCTTTTCCCACTAAAACCTCTCCTGTTCTATATCTCCTTGGGGGGACTCCGCCTGTTTCCAATACTCCTCTAATGTGGGGTCTGCCCTCAGTTCGCCATCAAAACCTTGGGTGGTACCCCAGTATGGGGTGCAATTCTCTGCTAGGGTCGGGACATAGGGTCCTACCTTGGGGTCATCAGAGTGCATCATTCTCCCCTACGGGCTTGCAGTCTCATGGTAGGGAGCGTTGAACTGTGATGTCAGGCAGCCCAGGTCGTTCCCCAACAGTACTTCGGTGGGGAGGTCTCGCATAATGAACTCGGGCTGTTGGGAGTTTGTGGATGGAGCCTCCTTCCACCCTCACTGTGACGGTCTGGCCAGTACTGGCTTGTGGGGTGACCTTGTGCAGTTGTACCAGGGTTAAGGTCACGCCAGTGTCTCTCAGTTCCTTTGCCTCTTGCAGTCTATGGTTACCCACTGCCGATAGTGCTCCCGGTTGTCGCCTGCATCTTGGACAGGATTCACTCCACTGTTCCTCTGGGACTCTGCCTCTTCCCTGCAAACTGCCGTTGCATTTCTGGCTTGGTCGCCCTCCATCAGTTCGGCTATGATTGCTGATTTATTTTTACTTGCCCGAATGACCCCAAGCTTCCAGTAGATCTTTCACCATTGTTCGCTTGGGGCTTTGGTATTGCTTGGCCATTCACTGCTGATTCTTGTTCAGGAGGTCCATTAGAAAGTTAGATCCCGTCGCTTGCCACCAATTGTAACAAAGCCCTTGTACTTTGTATAGTACGTTCGTTCACACACTCCTGAACTGGTAGAGGCTTGAGTAATTATTGCCCATTTGCATAGTATGCTAGTTCGTACTCTTCCGAAATACAAGCAGGTCATGAGAAAAATCAGTTGCTTCAACATTCACATAGCCAAACATCAGTCGAGACTTGATGAAGGTTACAACTGGAATGGTTTTATTATGGCCAGATGGCCCACTTTTATACACAGACCCCCATCATGGGGTCTCCAGCAAAAACATATTAAAACACGCCAAGGCATCTCTGTGTCTATAAGCTAATTATCTTCCAGGCACTAGAGGTACAAAATATAAAACATAAAACACCCTAAAACATACATAATATTAAGAGGCACCACCAAAATTCCTATATGCCCGGATAGCCTGGATCTGAGCGTCCAACGTGTCCAAAAAGTGCTCAGATCCCACAAATACAGTCAAATCGCCACCGGGGTAAAGTTTTGACCGACTGCACACGTGGAGTCTGCCCAAAATAGTTCCATGAGAAAAGTAGTAGCGGTCGGTCACTTCCGGAAGTCCCAAAACGAACAAAATACCAAACGGTTCCACTGGCTCATAGGTAATGATTGTTCATCTTGTTCATGCATACCTTTTCACTGAATAGCGCTCTCCTGGCTTGTCAAGAATAGAAGCAGGCATTCATACAAAATCAGTGGTGTTCTCGAGGTCGAGTGTCCGACTTATAGTTCCAGATGACCAAGTCCTGCTGCCTGCTTTCGGGAGACAGCAGGGAGAGCACTTAATCTTGTGGTTACTGTTACGGTAACCCCCAGGCTAGCTGGAAGCTGGACCGCTTGGATAGTCTGGATCCCAAATGCAGAGAGAGTGAGAAGCCACTTCAGCTAGTCGACCAGAAGGATCCTGTAAATGTAGAACAATCCCACTAGCTATAGTACAGCTAGGATACTCTTTTCCCCACAAAACGAGTCAAGGCTGCGATTTGAAGATCAAGCAAGAACTGGCTTTAATGGCACACAGGTATCGGTATTTATGCAAAATCTCAGGTCCAGGGACAGCCCCCTCTGGACCTGATGGGATACAGGGACAATACAAGTGAACGACCAATGAGAATAAAATGTATTGTTTGAATTTGTTACCGCCCAGCTTGGAGATAATGAATCCAACGGTTATGACAATGCAATTATCTCCAAGTGCCCAAAATACCACGTTTTATTGCTACATAAAAAACAGGTTAAAAATACATAACTTCAACATTTTCAGATACAATTTGTGTCTTCCACCATTCATTGTGTAGCCCCGGTCTGGGCGAAATAGTTAACCGAAGAGCGCCCAAAATCCACGAACTATACGCTTGATTTCCTCGTTACAAAGTCCGTTAAAATCTTTGGACCCGAGCTTGAGATGGCGGCCATGTTTTTAAGTGAGTCATTAGGCAGCGGGACCTCGACATCAAACTCGTGGAACGAGTAACGGCCAGAGTTGTGTGCGAATCCCTGCTCTATTACTGGATGTTTCCGTTGTTCGGGAGACGAACGTAGACCGCCGTGAAGGGGGTACTTAACATGCGGTTAACCGCAAAACCCAATGTTCTAATTGAGGCCACACGCCAGGCTGTATGTGGTACCCGTTTGTGACCCTTTCGGTAGTTTGAGTATCGGGAGATGAGGCACGAACGGGAATGCCCTGAGGCTGTCAATTAGGTTGCGGTTAACCGCAGACCGCAACTCTCTGGGCGATCAATTGGAGACACACTCCCCTCGCAGGGTTGTCGGCCGTTCGGTTGTTAGAAAGGTGACCGGGGTTAAGTGGCGGCACTCGCCAGGGACCAGGTGGTCTGTTGTTCGTTTAACGAATAGGTGCAAGTAATCCATTCATGAGGTGGGCACAAAATTAGAGTACCAAAGCGAAAACATGGCAAGGAAACAACATATCGCTGGTCTGTAGTGATTTTGTAACAGTTACTTTGAAGTTAAATGAGCCAGGGGGTGGTCGGTGTTTGGTAGATCCAACTACCGAATGTAGGAAAAAAGTTTACTGGGCCAGCGAAATACAGAGTTTGTCACAATGACCCACCACCAACCTGCAACCTGCACCCCTTCTCCTACACCACACAAACCTGCACTCCTTAGTATACAAAAAATCCCTTACATCCTTAATGTAGCTAAAAACCTGATTCCACTCCTCTGGAAAAAGCATGAACCTATGGTATCAATGCATGGAAGAGCAACGCGCCCTAGAGGAGCTTTCCCTGCAGGCAGAGGGGAGGTCCCAGACATGCATGACGACCTGGACACACTGGATCCTCTCCACAGACAACACTGACTTCCACCACACATAGAGAACCAGAGGAATGTGTCTCGTAAGGAGATGCAGCATGACTCAAACACCATACCTGACTACCAGCACATGACGACAGGTCAACCTAATACGCCACCTGACTAGACCTACACCATGCGCCACATGACATACACCCGTCGGAGACTACAGCATCACAAATACGTCACATCACCCATGCCTATTTCCCATGAGGGCAGTAGAATGCAGGCGCATACACAGCTCGGGGTATATATATATATATATATCACCCCTATCACACATAGTACCAACTAGGCCCAAGGTTGAGACGTACTGGAGTGGTAGCCTGGGATAGACAACCCGAGGGGTGGGGCACTGGAGACCAACGACCACCCCTGTACATATCCTAGGCCTACGACACGCAGTATGGCCCACCAACACGTCAAGGACCACCAGCTGAGACACAAAACATGGGATGCTGACCCCAAAATCCACACCCCAAGATAGCTATCCACGCATGCAGGGGCACCCCACCACACATACATACACGTACATAGACAAACACATATCTCCTTCTCCCCCTCCCCATTTTAACAATGTTTTTTTATTTTTCTCCATCGTGCAGAGCGTCCATAGGAAAGCATTGAGAAATGCTTTCCTATGGACACTTTGAATTCTTGTGCATTCGGCTCCGCTGATGTCGGATGGGGGAGCTGACGTCGACAGGGGAGGAGAGGTCACCAGCGCCGAGGGAGACCGGCACTGAAATAAGTTAAGCTGCTGAAGGGGCTTTCAAATGTATAGATTTGTAGAAAAAACTTTTTAAAAATCGTTTTTTCTCCCATCTGACTCTCAATTCATCGGCAGGCACTCTCAAAGGACGTACCTCTGCTCTCCATGTATTGCAACCACAGTGCATGCACTGTGGTCACTATGGTAATTCTCTAACCGGCACTGATAGCACTGGCTAAGATTATATTAAAGGAGTGAGCACAGGTGGACTGGAGGTGAGTGTTATATAAGTGTAACACCCACCTCTTTAATGAGATGGCAGCAGGGGAGAGGAGTGCCCCCTAGGGCATTACAGTTTCCCTTTAAGGGGTTGAGGAAACTGTTGTTTGGTTTGAGTTTAGTGTACTGTTTCATGGTTATAATAACCCCTTAATGCCGCTGCGGCGTTCTACGCCGTGCCCATTCTAATGGGCTTTAAAGCCGTTGCGGCGATTCTCTTTGGGTTGACTGCCTGACAGCCCAGGCTGCCCTCCCCCGGCAAATCAGGCCCCACGGGGCCATGTGATCGCTCTCAAAGAGTGATCACATGGCCCCCTATAGCTTGCTGTGGATCTGCCAGCAGGGGGACTGCCTGGGCTGTTACACTACCTGCTGGTGGGTAACATAGAAACATAGAAACATAGAATGTGACGGCAGATAAGAACCATTCGGCCCATCTAGTCTGCCCAATTTTCTAAATACTTTCATTAGTCTCTGGCCTTATCTTATAGTTAGGATAGCCTTATGCCTATCCCACGCATGCTTAAACTCCTTTACTGTGTTAACCTCTACCACTTCAGCTGGAAGGCTATTCCATGCATCCACTACCCTCTCGGTAAAGTAATACTTATTGATATTATTTTTAAACCTTTGTCCCTCTAATTTAAGACTGTCCTCTTGTTGTGGTAGTTTTTCTTATTTTAAATATAGTCTCCTACTTTACTGTGTTGATTCCCTCTATGTATTTAAATGTTTCTATCGTATCCCCCCTGTCTCGTCTTTCCTCCAAGCTGGTCATGTTAAGATCCTTTAACCTTTCTTAGTAAGTTTTATCCTGCACTCCCTGAACCAGTTTCATGCCAGTTTCATGCCCTTCTCTGAACTCTCTCTAAGGTATCACCAGTGTTCTGTACAATGGCATGAGCACTTCCCTCTTTCTACTACTAATACCTCTCCCTATACAACCAAGCATTCTGATAGCATTTCCTGCTGCTCTATTACATTGTCTGCCTACCTTTAAGTCATCAGAAATAATCACCCCTAAATCCCTTTCCTCAGATGTTGAGGTTAGGACTCTATCAAATATTCTGTACTCTGCCCTTGGGTTTTTACGTCCAAGATGCATTATCTTGCACTTATCCTCATTAAATGTCAGTTGCCACAACTCTGAACATTTTTCTAGTTTACCTAAATAATTAGCCATTTGGCTTATCCCTCCTGGAACATCAACCCTGTTACATATCTTAGTATCATCAGCAAAAAGACATACCGTATATACTCGAGTATAAGCCGAGTTTTTCAGCACATTTTTTGTGCTGAAAAACCCCAACTCGGCTTATACTCGAGTCAATAGTCTGTATTATGGCAACTTACATTGCCATAATACAGACAGGGGCTGTGGGGGCTGTGAGAGAGCGTTACTTACCTCTCCTGCAGCTCCCGTCAGCTCCCTTCTCCTCTGCGCCGTCCGTTCAGCACCTCGGTCAGCTCCCAGTGTAAGTCTCGCGAGAGCCGCGGCTCTCGCAAGACTTACACTGGGAGCTGACAGAGGGAGCTGCACGGACGGCGCGGAGGAGGAGAGAGCTGACAGGAGCTGCAGGAGAGGTAAGTAATGCTCTCTCAAAGCCCCCACAGCCCCCCCCCCCACTGAACTGCCAATGAAGGACCACCAGGGAAGGAGAGCCCCCCTCCCTGCCATATATCAAGCAGGGAGGGGGGACGAAAAAAATAAATATTAATAATAATAATAATTACATTAAATAATAATATAAAAATAATAATAATGAAATTAAATAAAATAATAATAAATAATAATAAAAAATAAAAAGAATAATAAATTTTTTTTTAAAAATTGCCCACCCCCCACCAAGGCTCCGCACACACACACACACACACACACACACTGCACACACACACACACACACACACTGCACTCACACACACACACACTGCACTCATACACACACTGCACTCATACACACACACACTGCACTCATACACACACACACTGCACTCATATACACACACACTGCACTCATATACACACACACTGCACTCATACACACACTGCATTCATACACACACACTGCATTCATACACACACACACTGCACTCATACACACGCTGCACTCATACACACACGCGACACTCATACACACACGCGACATTCATACACTCACACTGCATTCATACACTCACACTGCATTCATACACACACACTGCATTCATTATACACACACTGTAAATAAATATTCAATTAATATATTTTTTTAGGATCTAATTTTATTTAGAAATTTACCAGTAGCTGCTGCATTTCCCACCCTAGTCTTATACTCGAGTCAATAAGTTTTCCCAGTTTTTTGGGGTAAAATTAGGGGCCTCGGCTTATATTCGGGTCGGCTTATACTCGAGTATATACGGTACTTTACCATCAAGATCTTCTGCAATATCACTAATAAAAATATTAAAGAGAATGGGTCCATGTACAGATCCCTGAGGTACCCCACTGGTGACAAACCCTCTGTTGCCTGTCACTCAGCCACTGCCTTACCCATTCAACAATATTGGAATCCAAACTTAAAGATTGCAGTTTATTGATAAGCCTTCTATGTGCAACAGTGTCAAAAACCTTACTGAAATCTAGTGTAAAAATAATAATAATAATGAAACGTGTTTACAATAAATTAAATGTGTGTGTGTGTGTGTGTGTGTGTATATATATATATATATATACATACATCTTATATATGTAACTTCATTCTAAGTGTATTTTAATATTAATATATGTACTTATATTAATATAAAATATACTACATATGATGTTACATATATATAAGATATATATATACGTATAATTACAATAATAAATAAAAATATATATATAATTACATGAATGATTACATAAGTATACACGTAGAATTTAAATACATATATATGTATATATATTAACATTCTATGTGTATATTTAAGTAATCTTTTAGCATAATTATGAGATTTTATTAATTAAAATTTGATTGACATGCCTGACAACCCAGGCAGAAAGTTCAGAGAGTGTAATTTGCAAGCACTATATTTAACCCTGTAACTTTCCAAGACACCATAAAACCTGTACATGGGGGGAACTGTTTTTCCCGGGAGACTTTGTTGAACACAAATATTAGTGTTTGAAAATGGTAAATTGTATTACAACAATGATATTTTTATTAAAAGTTATGTTTTTTTGCATTTTTCACACATGAGCAGCACTTTTACTGACAATATTATTGTTGTAATGTATTTTACTGTTTGTGCTAAGTGAAGTCTCCCAAGTATAACAGTACCCCCAATGTACAGGTTTTATGGTGTTTTGGAAAGTTAGAGAGTCAAATATAAGGCTTGCATTTCATTTTTTTTACATTGAAATTTGCCAGTTTGGTAATGTTGCCTTTGAGACCGTATGGTAGCCAAGGAATGAGAATTATCCCCATGATGGCATACCATTTGCAAAAGTAGGGAACCCAAGGTATTGCAAGTGGGGTATGTCCAGTCTTTTTAGTAGCAACTTACTGTATTTTTCGCTCCATAAGACGCACCACACCATAAGACGCACCTAGTTTTTAGAGGATCAAACCAGAAAAAAAAAATTCTGAACAAACTGTCCCATAGTGTTTCTTACTATGGGCCAGTTTGTTCAGAATATTTTTTTTTCTTCCCTGTCCCATAGTGTTCCTTACCACCCACACCCTTCTCCTGTCCTATAATGATCTGTAACCCCCCTCCCCTGTCCCATAATGATCTTTAACCCTCCCCCCTCCACTGTCCCATAGTGATTTTTAACCCCCCCTTCCTCTGTCCCATAGTGATTTTTAACCCCTTCTCCCCTGTCCGATAGTGTTCTTTAACCCCCCATCCCCTTGTCCAAGTGTTCTTTAACCCCCTCCTCCCCTTGTCCAATGGTGTTCTCATCCCATAGTGCCCCCCTCCCCTTGTCCCATATTGTCTCCCCCCCCCCCCTCCCTTTGTCCCATAGTGTCCCCCCTTGTTCCATAGTGTCCCATAATTACTTACCTGTCTTGTTGCGTGGGCCGGCAGCACAGCATGCACCGTGGTACAGGAACTTCAATTTCAGGTTTCAGTTTCCAGCAGGACTGAAAGGAAGTGTGCACACTGTACCGCGGTGCGCGCTGTGCTGCTGGCCCACGCTACAAGACAGGTTTAGCTCCTTCACATTAGCTCCATAAGACGCACAGACATTTCCCCTCACTTTTGAGGGGAATAAAAGTGCGTCTTATGGAGAAAAATACCGTAGTAACAAACACTGGCCAAATGTTAGTTTTTTGCTTTTTTTTCACACAAAAACAAATATGAATGCTAGCTTTGGCCAGTGTTTGTGACTAAGTGCCTACTAAAAAAGACTGGATATACCCCACATGCAATACCTTGGGTTGTTACTTTTGCAAATGGTATGCCATAATGGGGGGTAATTCTCATTCCTGGGCTACCACACGGTCTGAAAGGCAACATAACCAATCTGGCGAATTTCAATGTGAAAAAAAACAGAAAAATGGAATGTCCTATATTTGACCCTGTAACTTTCCAAAACGCCGTAAAACCGGTTAAAGGGGGGTACTGTTGTACTCATGAGATTTTGCTGAATACAAATATGTGTATTTTATTGCAGTAAAAGCTAACAGTATTATGACATTTACAGCTAAAATGTCAGACGGAACTACAAATTAAAAAAAAAAAAGTTATTTCTCACAGTTTTTTTTTTTTTCACTTTATTCATAAAAGATTATGTTTCATTTGTGGTCGGTTAAAAATGATATATAATAAGTGTGGGTGCACTTAATATGAAAGAGGGGAACAGTCATGTAGCGCAAATTCCAGTTTTTGTCTACATTTTGTTTTGATCAGAACGTGTACAATTGACTCCATCCTGAAGGTATTAATAAGTCTATGCACAGGCATTTTAGGCGCTACTTGAAGGGACACTATGAAATACAGAAAGTAAAATAATATTTAAGTGGAAAGATATTCAAGATGAAATATAGTGACTATATTCATGTTGTTAATGCTCAGCTTCTTCTTACACATCAGTAGATGTGTAGTTCAGTAGGAAATAATTATCATTGCTGCATTTTTAAAAATATTTAAGATGTCTTATTTTGTGTTTTTGTTTTTTTTCAGATTGATCTTCTTGCATTGTTGATAAATCATATATTACAGCTTTATGTATGTTATCTTATTAATTATTCTAGAGTGCCAAATAAATAGCCTAATCTCTATAGAGCTCTGTACATATAGATCATAATAGATAATTACTTTATGGTGGTCGGTTTTACTAAAATATTTGTCTGTTTACTTTGCATTCCCTTGAATTCTTATTCTAGATGGTCCTGCTGCTTACGCCATTCCAATGGAAAACATCAAACCACTGCTTACGGTTGGCTTTTCTTCAGGGGACATTAATTTAATGAATAACTATGATGACTTGTCACCGACTATAATTCGCTCAGGGTTAAAAGGTACAGATTTATTTGTTAAGTTTTTAGATTTATTTTTTTTAATAAATGAGAAATTGTTTTTGGTTTTCTTTTATTACTTAAATTTCAATTTTGAATTGAGTCCCATGTAGTAAGTGTAGTCCTGTATAACAACTGGCATTGTATTAGAAAAAACAAATGCCTTCTCAGTACTGGAACTTTTAAAAACCCTTCTTGTTCATTTTAGAAGTAAATATTGATACTCATCATTTTATTTAGTACTCCTTTTGTATATTATACACATGTTCTGATTAACATTTCAAAAAGACAAAAGATTATCAGCTGTTCCCTTGCCCCTTTGTGTCCCTTCCTGGAAACATCAGGTAAAATTAAACAAAAGGCATTTCATGTAAGCCCAAAATGATAACTGTTTCCAGATAATGTAGCATTACTAATCAAAACTCCTAAACATCACTGTAGGACCATATGCATACAGTTGCTGTTTAAAATCCATGTAAAATAAATGTTAACTGTGTGGGCAGAGCCACCAACAGCAGAGACAGACTCATGTTGCACAAGCTCCAATATCATTTACTACTTTCCTGCAGTTTAGGACATTATATATGGACAAATTGAGCACAAATTATACTCCTACATGTTTAACATCTATGGGCAAACATTCAATAAAAGTTTAAAGGGACACTAGTCACCAAGACAACCTTAGCTAAATGAAGCCGTGTTTGTGTATAGGCTATGTCCCTGCAGTCTCACTGCTCAATTCTCTGCCATTTCGGAGTTAAATCAATTTGTTTTATGCATTTCTAGTATACACACCTCCCTGCATGTGACCTACACAGCCTTCCTAAACACTTATTGTAAAGAGTCATCTAATGTTTACACTTCCTTTATTGCAAATTATGTTTACTGTAAAAAAAATGTATCTCCCGCTCGGTTAATAGCTTGCTAGACCCTGCAGGAGCCTACTGTGTGTAAATTAGTTTTTTTTATATACATTACCTGATTATATTACATTATCTGATTGAAAAGTGAAGCCATTTTGTTTTCATGCAGGCTGTGTCAGTTACATCCAGGGTAGGTGTGGCTAGCTAGGGCTGCATCAACAGAAACAGAAGTGATTTAACTCCTAAATGGCAATGAATTGAACAGTGAGACTTCAGAGTCATGATTTATAAACCAAACCTGCTAAAGTTGTTTTGGTGACAATAGTGTCACTTTAAAGTTTTTCCGTTGAGACCTAAGATGCAGCCCAAGAGGCCACCTCCACCTCCTCAGGCAAAGAAGAGCTTGGCATTCAAAATGGGAGTGCTTGTCACCTAATAAAAATATCTGCTCCTCTTTTAACTCCAACCTGGCTGTGATTTGTGAGGAACTTCTTACCAGGCCCGGACTGGCTATCAGGCAAACCGGCAAATGCACACACTCTATACCCACTATATACACACATTACACCCCCTACACTCACACACTCTATACTGCTTATACACACACTCCACAACTCCAATGCTTTCAAAAACTACACACTCTAAACACACTACTTTATACCCCCTATAAATACACACACTATACTACTATACAAACTAAACCCCTATACACACATTGCCGCATCTATATACATGTGCACCACATCCCCTCTATGCATACACACACAAAAATGTGGAGATCATTCCAAGGATCACTCTGGTATAATATGTTACTGCAACAACAGTGCATATCTGGTAGACAGATTGACATAGACAATATGGGAATGTTTAGCAGTGGGAGTTCCTTTGAATGCTTTGAAGCATCCTCATGCAATTTTCAAAGCCTTAAAATAATTTCAGCAATATCTAATAAATCAGTGGATGAAATTAAGTGGGCAATTCTGCTGTTTGGCTTATTTTCTGAAGTCCTGGGTGCAATAGAATTTGGAGGGCCTTGTAGCTATGTATCTATCAGGCCCACAGATAGTAGAAATATGAGAATAATGTCTTTCAGAAGCAGTCCTTTAAAAAAATAACAGCCATGTTTGGTTGCCTATCTGGCCATTTACAGGAATAAGGAGGTCAAGATATTTTTATGTCTCATAAAATTAAGACTGTCTTATGTGGGAAAAGATCCTTTCTGCTCCAAATGGGAATTCTATCTGAATTATGCCTACACACTATGTCCTCTTCTGAGAAGCATAAAGAAAAAAAGACACAATTCTTCTGACCACAGTGCAGACATTTATTCCCACTACTCTTCAACTTTTGTAAAGAACCTATATGGTAGCTTTCAGTGACTATTATCACATTGTCCAATTCTTACTCCAGTTTTACAGTCCCTCAAATTGATGGCATGGACGTTGAGAAGGAATAATTTACTGAATAATAATATACTCTTGTTACACTTTAGACCCATTTTCAAGCAATGAAATGGTCTGTTTCCTCTACCTATTATACAAATTGGGATATATTTTCCAAGTTGGCATATCTCAGCGGAATTGGTCTTTGGATCTCATTCATGAAAGATGTCCTGGAATTTCTATTATCAGGTCTAGAGTAAGAATTAAATATAAACAAATTCAAAGTTCAAGTATGAGTCCTACCAATCTTGACCAATTATTGTTGTGGCTAGATTCCTCACAGTAATCCTCAAATTGCATTATTTCATAAATTCCTCCTTGGAATTTGCATTGAATTAATCTCCTTTTCAAACCATTGGACTCCATGTCTACATTTGCTGTTAACACATCATTTTCAGAATAGTTCCAGAAATCAAGTTTAAACTAACACCAGGCTTCCATTTGAATAAGGGCATTGTTCTTAATGCATTGATTCCTATAGCTCACAAGTTAAAGAATCTACATTGAGAAGGCTGAAGTTTGGGTTCCATTTCCAGATAGTTTTTTTTTTTTTTTTTTATCCCTAAGCACTCTGATAAGGAGGAACAAAATGTTAAAATATATCCAAGTATGACAGTCTCATGAGTACTGTTGGTTGCCTTTTTGTGTTATCCTTAACATTTCATGTTTAATGTTTTTATTTCACCATGGCATTCATGTGGAAACAAAAACAAGATAGAAATGCTTAGACAAAGTTAAAAGTTTACTTAAAAGTTTAGAGGTATCAAGTATTTTGTAGGAAAATCAGCCTTATTTTTAAATCTATATCTTTTTTGCATTTCCTGAATTTATTATTGAAATGCATGGCATTCAGTGGTGTTGATATCATGGTGTTGCTCTAATGACAAAAACAATCAACACATTTAATGGTGAAACTTATATATAGTACTGTGCACACATTTTAGGCAGGTGTTAAAAATGCTGTGAAGTAAAAATTACATGTTAATAGTTTCTTTTTAACAAAACACAAAGTGAGTGAAGAGAAAAATATCTTAATCAAGTAAATATTTGGTATGACCCTTTGTCTTCAAAACCGCATAATTTTTTTCTAAGTACATTTTCACAGACTTATGAGGAATTCGTCAGGTAGGTTGTTCTAAACATCTTGGAAAACGAACTGTGGATTTAGGCACCACCAGTTGTCCTTGTCTCTTCATTTAATCCCAAGCAGAATTGAAGATGTTAAGATCAGGGCTCTGCGTGGGAAATACAATTGCTACCAGGAGTCCTTCTCTTTTACAATGAAGATAGTTCTTCATGATGGCTATATGTTTGAGGTTGTTGTCATGCTGCAAAATAAATTTGCTGCCAGTAAGATGCCTTCAGAATTGCTTGGACAACATCTCTGCAAACCCCTGTCAGCCTTAAATTAAATCTGTCTGTGAGAAACTTTGCTGATGCAGTATAACTATCACTGTGCACATTCTTGCCATGGTTTATGATGTTTGATATTAAATTGTCTTCAGCAAATCAACCTCTGGCTGCTCCTCACCTAGTTTTGTTCCTCCCACACAGCTCAAGTACTGTTCAACCCCTATAAATTGTAATGTTCATAAATTAACATTGATAAATTGACGAATAAAATCACCTGTTTGGTATAATTGTTCAATAATGCACCAATATGCCTACAAACCCCCTGATTGTATATCAAACATGACGTTCACATCATGCATTTAATTCCTTATTAATTCCTTATTTATTACTCCAACAGCAGAAGAGTTAATAAAACAGTAACATGGAACAACAGAAAACCACCTAACATCCCCGGTGACCTACCTATACTATCTGCTCTCCTTCTTTCTCCTAGACCCCACCTTTCCTTTTCTTTTCCTTTATTCACTCCTTCCTTCTGTCATTTATGATAGGAGAAAATCAAGACTTAACAATCTCCATTCATTCATAAATATTATTTTGTGAGTTCAGGGAGTTTCTATAAACGGTTTACATTTCCTATCAGTTCATAAGATAAGCTACATGTAGCACCAACAGATGTATAAAAATACTTTTAAAACTTTTATTTGTTTATATGTACTGCACAATATATCTAAATCATAAAAATGTGACATGTTTTTGACAGGGGTATTACCTGAAGAATGGTTAAAATACTATTCTTGACTTGTACTATTATTGCATACACTTAATTATACAGATACTGTACAAAGACTCTCAAATAGTGTATGTGATATCAATGTCATGACTGTCACCCAAAAATAAAGAAATGTCAAAAAGAAAACCACCTAACTTGTTATGCAAAGGAAGAAAACTCAGTGGCCAATCAACATGAAGCATAGTGTATAAAGCAAGGGACCCCAACAATCTTCCTCTTTCTTTTTTATTATTTCTCCATTCTTTGCACCATTGGTCTCTTCGTGTTTCTACCATCATTTTACTTTTACAGCTAGTGGAATTGGGTCTCTATTCTCTATTGAGTTAAATACCACATTATCAGTTTCAGCCCTAGTGGGACTCACTCGCTGATCATACTCTGCTGCCATTTCCCCCCTCCCTTCCCATTTTGTTCTCTTGAGCAATGTTGTGCGTTGCATGAGATTTTGGAGCATGTTGGTTCTCAACTCAGTTGTTGATGCTCTTTATCTCCTTAGAGTACCTCACATTAATTATTGCTTTTGTTTCATATCGCTGACACATTGTTCCACAGTCTCCACAGTCTATTCCCTAAGCTTTTAGATAATTTTATTAGGACTTGTAATTTTCTCTATATTTCTGATATTTTATTTGATGACAATTGTAGACAATGAGTCTTTTTCTGAGGCAAATTTTCAAAATAGTTTAGCACTGTAAATAAAACAGTATCTACTGCCATTTTGAATGCAATGAATACTATACAAGAGATTTTTGCCAAATCTCATGCTTGAAACCCTAGTGCTCCTTCCGATCAATTTTGGTCAGCAGAAGTGTCTGGGCACCATGTAGCCAAGCCTGTAAGAAGATCTGAGAAGGCCACCTGAAAACAGAAGTAATCTTACTGACTCCCCTAAGCTGCTCTACTGGGAAAGACTACAAAAATACTGATGATGTACACTCCTGGCACAACACTGAAGAGTGTACTTCTAAAACACTTACAAAACCCTCTGCCTCAAATGATGAGAAATGAGCTTGGAAGGCCATTTTACGAAGGGAAAATCATTCCTTCCATACCTTCTCAAGTGACTCTTCTTTAGATACAGAATATACTAAATCTAATGTTTCTTTAGAATTTAATCCAGTATCTAATATTGATAATAGACAATCTATATTTCTGGATTCAAAGGGAAAACCTTACCAAATCAAGCACCTTCAGTCTTCTGAATGGGATCCTGCCTCTCAAATCTTCAAATATATGGATAAGAAAGCCTTTCGAGTAACTTGAATTAAGCTTGGACAGAATGTCCAAGATCCATAATACAGAAAAAAAAACAAAACAAAAAAACATTTAATCCTATTATAATTAAGTTTTTATGTAAATTTTTGAAGAATATTCGCAAACGGATAGATTCATGAAAGCTTTCCAAGACAAGCCTTTGATTGTTGTAATACAACATGGCAAGAATGTACACAGCAAGTGTACAACAAGGTAGTAATATTGCATTAGCAAGGTTTCTCACAGACAGAAATTTCAAGACTGACAGGGGTTTCCTGAGGTGTTATGCAAGCAATTCTGAAGAAGCACAAAGTAGCCAAAATATTTGAACTTATTCAAGAGGCATAAAAAAGAGTACTTCTTGATACTTTAAGTTGCTGGGGTTCAAGCCATATGCTTTTTGGGTAAGGCTAATTGTGCTCTGTCAAGTGGGAATTCGGGGAATCTTTCATTTAAGATTGAAGCAAATGTGTTCTTCACTGGACGAGTTGAAGAGTCTTCCCTTTAACCCATAGGATTTTGGTAAGGTAGGGGCTAGCTGCTAAGCTGTACTAGATAGATCCCAAAATGTTACTTGTCTACTTGCTGAAAATACTCAGAAAAACTCAGAAA
This sequence comes from Pelobates fuscus, assembly GCF_036172605.1. Taxonomy (NCBI): domain Eukaryota; kingdom Metazoa; phylum Chordata; class Amphibia; order Anura; family Pelobatidae; genus Pelobates; species Pelobates fuscus. The sequence continues at coordinate 280,348,886 of NC_086318.1, read as the reverse complement.
GTTTTCCCTTTCTTCCACACTCCTCCACCATGAACTTCCTCATGTAAGTACTTTATTTAGAGTTAGACTGCCTTGTTTTTTTGTCCATATGTTTGCTCTAATCAGAAGTGATGCCTGGGTTCGAGACACTGTCAGGGGCAACCAGATAAAATTTTATGTCCCACCAGTTCCATTTTGTATTCCATTTACGATTCAAATCTTCCCCCAAGACACAGTTGTAGTTGAACAGGAAATGTCCTATTTAATGTCCGAAGAGACTATAATTCAACTTCCTATGTCAACTACTGGATTTATAAGCAATGTATTTATTGTTAGGGAAAGGGAATTCATGCCACAGACTTGTTATAAATATACACATTCTAAATGGTTACATTTCCTTCAAGATCTGTTGATACACAATGACTGGATGGTAAAGATTTACTTTAACCCCTTAAGGACACATGACGTGTGTGACACGTCATGATTCCCTTTTATTCCAGAAGTTTGGTCCTTAAGGGGTTAAAGGTTGTTCATTCCTGATTCATCCAGCATACCAACATTATCTACAATTTATATGGATGAAGAAAAAAAAATTACAATTCATCTGCTTGCCATTTGATCTTTCTTCTGCTCCTGTGTGCTTTACCAAGTTGCTTCGCAGCATAGGAGTGAGATTTTGTTTTACCAATATGACATTCTAAAATGACTTATAATATGTAGTCCATTAATACTCATATGCAATCTAGATTTGTGAGAAGCAAGGAACAATTTTGCTTCTCACAAATCTAGATTTCATAATCAACAAGAAGAAATCGATTCTGATACTGACTTGAGGGCTTTTGTTTTTGAGATTTCTACTAAATTCTCAAACTGTGACTTTGTTTGTTCCTAACAGGAAACTCCAGACCATTCAGAAACATATACATTTGGTCCTCAACAAACATATAATGGTCCTCCTCTCTGCTTCCATGCACTCTATTTTTCCAGCCCCCCTTCATTATCGCGCTTTAGTGATTGAAAGTGCAACATCTATGCAGTGGTATTGGTTTTTCTGACAATGTTTCTCTCACTCAGTAAACAAGGGTGAAACTATTGAGATGGTTACACCACATTCACAGATGAAGAACAGGGAAGCAATTTTCAGTTCCTTCCAAGACCTGGTGATAGTCTGACTGCAATCATTTGGGTTGGGAAGCTTGGTGTGGACAAGGTACCACCTGAGGAAAATTGTCTATAGAAGAAGATTAGAGTTGTTGGCAGGTTTTTTTTTTTCACTCTCCAGGGTTTTGTGAACAACATCATTTTTGTTAACTTCTCAAGATGGATAATGTCTCAGCAGTTCAGTATGTGAACAGCCTAGGAGGGACTAGGCCTGAATTCAAGCAAGACTTTTGGCACGTCTGTCTAGCTTTAGACTTTCTTCTGAGAGTGGAATATTTTCAGTGTCTTTCCAACACCATAGCAGACGGGAATTCTTACAGGAAGTTCAATTTCTGTAGTACTGTTCAATCGGTTGTATTTTGTCTGGGTTTGATAATTAATTTTTTTTTAGAATAAACCATGTTCCAGTGCTAATACAGATCAGCCTTTACAAATGCAGCACCCTTTCACACACTTAGAGCACACCCCTCACACACAGTCCCCTCGCAAACACAGGACCACTAACCCAGCACCCCTTACAAATACACAGATCTCCCCTCACACAGATCACCCCTCACACAGAGCATGTCTCACACACAGCACCCCTCACAAACACAGGACCGCTTACACAAAGCACCCCTCACAAACATACAGAGCACCCCTCACACACACACACACACAGTGCACACTTCACAAACACAGAGCCTCTCACAAACACAGCACCCCTCACACACACACAGAGCATCCCTTACACTCACAAAGATAGAGCACCACTCACACACACAGCACCTCTCACAGCATCTCTCATTCAAAAAGCAGCTCTCACACACACACAGAGCACCCCTCACACACAACACCCCTAACACACACACACACACAGCACCCTTCACACACAGCACAGTGTGTGTCAGGGTATGTATCTATGTGTCTGTGTATCTGTGTTAATGTGTGTATCTGTATGTCAGGGTGTGTATCCTTAAGTGTGTCATTGTATTTGTCTATAAAAACTAATGGAAAGGTGTAATTAGAAGCAAAAAAATTAAATGGGCTGCAACATATAACTACAAGTGACCTAAATAGAGTGTAAGCTCAAAATCTGAAAAAGTATATGTGCGCTCCTAAAAAGTAAAATAAAAAATAAACATAACACTTATAATACAAACGTATATTTAATAAGTAAAAAAGACCTTTATAATCAAGACATCTAAAAAACATATGCAATTATGACGAACTGGATCTGTTGCTAAAAGGTAAATAACCAATCAAAGTGGATACACAAATCCTGATAAATAAAAAATGAAATAAAAAACCAGGATAAACACCTAACAGATACTCTGTCGAAAAAATGAAACAAAGTATCTGGAGGTGTGACCAATGCTAACAAATTAGTAAACAGGACATAGGTATCACACAAATATAAAAATAGTACCTTGCCTCGGTGGGGGCCCCCACCGAGGTATAGATGGGAAGGAATAACAGTGGCCACTAATTATAAAATAACCGCTGGAACAACCGTTGCACCGCGGTCGGGATCTTCAAAAAAGACCGCGGTGTAGATGGAAAGCACTCCTCCAATGGGGCCAAGATATATTCTCTCACGCTGGGTATGTTGTGCTGCACTGCGGTCGGTATCTTCAAAAAAGACCGCAGTGTAAAGCAAATCAACTCCCGAGGAAACCGGCACACAGCTATAACTTCCCACAGCAACAGAGCAGAACGTCCCGAAATCAGCTGCAACTCATCGACGCGTTTCGTCCCTCCCACGGGACTTTTTCAAGACAAGGGAGTTGCCGAAGATCAGAGTTTAAATAGCCATAGCATAGCTCAGTAAAACTGGGCAGGAAGTAAGTTCTGGACTGGATCCACAATCAGCTTTGATAGTTAGCAATAGAGATAAGTACTAATAGGGCACTTATCATATATCACAATCCTATGTATATAGGAACTATTGCTATACAAATAAGTGTTACACAAAAGAACAAATGAACAAAAATGAAAATAAACATATATATATAAAAATATATATGTAAACAACAAATACAAATTGATAAATAAATAAATAGGTAATAATATTGACAAATACATTAAAGTTAAGCCACCTAAAAAATTTAATTATTAATCTTTACAATGAAAAGGGGGGGGGGGGGGGAACAAATTATATATCAAATAAAAAGTTAAACACACGACTAGACAGACTGACAAACGGACGGTAGTTTGTCCAGAAGGACCCAAAATCGGATCTCAAAAAATATAAGCATAGAGGTGCATAAAAATGTGTATGCTGTCACATGGTCCGCACTGGATAACCAAGATAAGTGCATGTACACAAATACAAACGTGTATACTAGTTAGACCCACAATACAATCTCGAATATGAATGCCATATTCACAATGATAAAGATTGTGTTGCTACATAAAATAAACCAATATACAGGGCTTAGAACAAATCCAACTCCTCATTTAGGCCATTGGGTTTCATTGTATTTAGCTTAAAAATCCACATAGATTCAGACTTGATTAATTCCCTTTTCCTTAGTGCTCCATCCTGATAGGGGGGGATATGTGTCAGACCCAATAGCTTAATGCCCGATGGATTTTTCTCATGGTACATAGCAAAATGTCGGGCTACTGAGGACTTGGTATTGTTGCGAATTATAGCTGTCCTATGTTCGCGACATTGTATTTGTCTATGTCAGGGTGTGTATCTCTGTGTATCTGCATGTGTGTCAATGTGTCTGTATCTGTGTCTCAGGGTATGTATCTGTGTTTTAGGATAAGTATCTGTGCGTGAGTAAGTGTGTCAGTGTATGTATAAATGCCACACAAAAACAAAAGTTTTAAAATTAGAATATGTGTAAAGGAGTCATTATCAGACTGGAGCAATTTAAATGGAGTCCAAGAGAAATGCGATTATTTACAATTTGCACTGCTGAAGGCAACAGACAATTGCATTAGGCTTGTCAGTAAAAGCAAAAAATTCAAGAAGCCACTGTGGTACTCCGCAGATGTGGCCAAAATAGTAAAAAAAACAAAAGTTTGCATTTATGAATTATAAAAAAAAAAAAACAGAGTGAGGAAGACAGAATGACCTATAAGATGAGGCAGAAAGAGGCTAAGCAAATTATAAGAGCTTCCTAATCACACAAACAAGAGAAAATAGCACAGTCAGTAAAAAAAAGGGACAAAATATTTTTTAGATACATAAATGAGAAAAGGAAAGTAAAACAAGGATTAGTTAGACTAAAACAAAAGAAGGAAGGTATGTAGAAGAGGATAAAGGTCTAGCTGACTGCCTCAATGAATATTTGTGTTCAGTATTTACAGATGAAAATGAAGGAAAGGGGCCTCAGTTAGGATGGATAATGGATAATTTGTTACATGTGAGTTTACAGAGGAAGAGGTTCTATTTCAACAGTCAAAAGTTAAGACAAATAAGTCAATGGGACCTGATGGAATACACCCAAAGTTATTAAAAGAACTTAGTGGTGTACTAGCAAAACCATTCACAGATTTATTTAACCAATCATTGTTAACGGGAGTAGTCCCAGACAATTGGAAGTTAGCGAAAGGTATTAGGGAGGAGTCGGGCAACTATAGGTCAGTAAGCCTTACTTCAGTAGTGGGGAAAGTAATGGAAACCATCTTAGGATAGGATTGTTGAACATCTAAAAACACATGGATTTCAAGATCAGAGACAACATGGGTTTACTTCAGGGAGATCATGCCAAACTAATCGTATTGATTTTATCATTGGGTAACTAAAATAATATATCAGGGTGGTGCAGTAGATATTGCTTACCTAGATTTCAGTAAGGCGTTTGACACTGTTGCACATAGAAGGCTTATCAATAAACTGCAATCTTTAAGTTTGGATTCCAATATTGTTGAGTGGGTAAGGCAGTGGCTGAGTGACAGACAACAGAGGGTTGTAGTCAATGGAGTATATTTAAAGCATGGGCTTGTCACCAGTGGGGTACCTCAGGGATCTGTACTTGGACCCATTTTCTTTAATGTTTTTATTAGTGATATTGAAGGTCTTGATGGTAAGGTATGTATTTTTGCTGATGATACTAAGATATGTAACAGGGTTGATGTTCCAGGAGGGATAAGCCAAATGACAAATGATTTAGGTAAATTAGAAAAATGGTCAGAGTTGTGGCAACTGACATTTAATGTAGATAAGTGCAAGATAATGCATCTTGGATGTAAAAACCCAAGGGAAGAGTACAGAATATTTGATAAAAACCCAAGGGAAGAGTACAGAATGTTTGAGTCCTAACCTCAACATCTGAGGAAATGGATTTAGGGGTGATTATTTCTGATGACTTAAAGGTAGGCAGACAATGTAATAGAGCAGCAGGAAATGCTAGCAGAATGCTTGGTTGTATAGGGAGAAGTATTAGCAGTAGAAAGAGGGAAGTGCTCATGCCATTGTACATAACACTGGTGAGACCTCACTTGGAGTATTATACGCAGTACTGGAGACTGTATCTTCAGAAGAATATTGATACTTTAGAGAGAGTCCAGAGAAGGGCTACTAAACTGGTTCATGAATTGCAGGATAAAACTTACAAGGAAAGGTTAAAGGAACTTAGCATGTATAGCTTGGAGGAAAGACGAGACAGGGGGGATATGATAGAAACATTTAAATAGCCTTCCAGCTGAAGTGGTAGACAGAGGCGGCTCTAGACTTTATGAGGCCTTTGGCGAAACGCAAACATGAGGCCCCACTAACAAAAAAGTGTCACATATACACATTGATGCACTGTCTACCTGTGTATGCGCCTGAGAGTGTGTCTGACAGAGAGTATCCTTGTGTGTGTGAATGTATGTCTCTGTGAGCATGTTTGCGTTTTTGTCTGAGACCCTATGTGTATGGGGTAGCTGCTTGAAACATAGAAACATAGAATGTGACGGCAGATAAGAACCATTCGGCCCATCTAGTCTGCCCAGTTTTCTAAATACTTTCATTAGTCCCTGGCCTTATCTTATAGTTAGGATAGCCTTATGCCTATCCCACGCATGCTTAAACTCCTTTACTGTGTTAACCTCTACCACTTCAGCTGGAAGGCTATTCCATGCATCCACTACCCTCTCAGTAAAGTAATACTTCCTGATATTATTTTTAAACCTTTGTCCCTCTAATTTAAGACTATGTCCTCTTGTTGTGGTAGTTTTTCTTCTTTTAAATATAGTCTCCTCCTTTACTGTGTTGATTCCCTTTATGTATTTAAATGTTTCTATCATATCCCCCCTGTCTCGTCTTTCCTCCAAGCTATACATGTTAAGATCCTTTAACCTTTCCTGGTAAGTTTTATCCTGCAATCCATGAACCAGTTTAGTAGCCCTTCTTTGAACTCTCTCTAAGGTATCAATATCCTAGGATATTTATACCTTAGAGAGAGTTCAAAGAAGGGCTACTAAACTGGTTCATGGATTGCAGGATAAAACTTACCAGGAAAGGTTAAAGGATCTTAACATGTATAGCTTGAAGTGTGTTGTGTGTATGGGGGAGGGGGGGGGGGGTGATGGTGAGAGGGAGAGGCAGGTGATGGTGAAAGGGGGTGATGGTGAGAGGGAGAGGGGGGTGATGGTGAGAGGGAGAGGGGGGTGATGGTGAGAGGGAGAGGGGGGTGATGGTGAGAGGGGGTGGGTGATGGTGAGAGGGAAGGGGGTGATGGTGAGAGGGAAGGGGGTGATGGTGAGAGGGAAGGGGGTGATGGTGAGAGGGGGAGGGGGTGATGGTGAGAGGGGGAGGGGGTGATGGTGAGAGGGAGCGGGGGTTGATGGTGAGAGGGAGCGGGGGGTTGATGGTGAGAGGGAGCGGGGGGTTGATGGTGAGAGGGAGCGGGGGATTGATGGTGAGAGGGAGCGGAGGGTGATGGCAATGTGAGAGGGAGCGGAGGGTGATGGCAATGTGAGAGGGAGGGGGTGATGGTAATGTGAGAGGGAGGGGGTGATGGTAATGTGAGAGGGAGGGGGGTAATGTGAGAGTGAGGGGAGGTAATGTGTGAGTGAGGGGGGTAATGTGAGAGTGAGAGGGGGTAATGTGAGGTAGGGTAATGTGAGAGTGAGGGGGTAATGTGAGAGTGAGAGGGGGTATTGTAATGTGAGAGTGAGGGTGTTGATGTGAGAAGGAGGGGGTGATGGTGAGTGGGGTGAGACTGAGGGTGGTGACGGAGGGTTATGCTGAGGGTGGTGGGGGGAGCCCGAGCCCCATGTGTAGCAGCGGAATTGCCGCCGGTGCAGTTGCACCGGGGCCTGCACGCTGATGGGGCCCAGGGCTCGAGTCCTGCAGGAACGCATTGGAACGGCGTTCCTGCACTTTTTCCAAAGCAGGAACGCCGTTCCTGCTAGTGATCCTGTAGGACCTGCCCTGCTACCTGCACACAGGGGCCATCACACGCTGTGTTCCCTCTCCGGCTCCAACTCTCGCGAGACCCGCTCCGCACAGGCAAGTCTTGCGAGAGTTAGAGCTGGAGAGGGAACACAGCGTGTGATGGTCCCTGTGTGCAGCGGCTGGCTTCCTCCACCGGACCACCAGGCGATCTCCCCCCTCCCTGACAAGGTAAGAAGCAGGGAGGGGGGAATAAAAAAAAAATAAACACATAAAGTTTAAAACAAAAAATGCTTCTCCCACCCATCATCCAGCACACACACACACACACACATACACACACATCATCCAGCACACACACACACATCATCCAGCACACACACACACACATCATCCAGCACACACACACACCATCCAGCACACACACACACATCATCCAGCACACACACACACACACACACACACACACACACATCATCCAGCACACACACACACACACACACACACACACATCATCCAGCACACACACAATCATCCAGCACACACACACACACACACACACACACACACACACATCATCCAGCACACACACACACACACACACACACACACACATCATCCAGCACACACACACATCATCCAGCACACACACACACACACACATCATCCAGCACACACACACACATCATCCAGCACACACACACACATCATCCAGCACACGCACACACATCATCCAGCACACACACACATCATCCAACACACACACACATCATCATCCAGCACACACACACACATAATCCAGCACACACACACATCATCCAGCACACACACACATCATCCAGCACACACACACATCATCCAGCACACACACACACACATCATCCAGCACACACACACATCATCCAGCACACACACACACACACACATCATCCAGCACACGCACACACACACACACACATCATCCAGCACACACATCATCCAGCACACACATCATCCAGCACACACACATCATCCAGCACACACACACACATCATCCAGCGCGCACACACACAGACATCATCCAGCACACACACATCATCCAGCACACACACACACACACATCATCCAGCACACATACACACACACCATCCAACACACACACACACACACACACACACACACACATCATCCAGCACACACACATCATCCAGCACACAAACACACATCATCCAGCACACATACACACACCATCCAACACACACACACACACACACACATCATCCAGCACACACACATCATCCAGCACACACACACATCATCCAGCACACACACACAATCCAGCACACACACACACCATCCAGCACACACACACACACACACCATCCAACACACACATCATCTACCACACACAATCACACCATCCAACACACAATCACACCATCCAACATACACACACATCATCCAACATACACACACACACATCATCCAACATACACACACACACATCATCCAACATACACACACACATCATCCAACATATACACACAAACATCATCATCCAACACACACACACACATCATCCAACACACACACACACACACACACATCATCCAGCACACACACACACACACACACACACATCATCCAGCGCGCACACACACACACTGCATTCATTATACACAATCTGCACTCATTACAAGCACACTACATTCACTATACACACTCTGCATTCATTATACATACTCTGCACTCACTACAAACACATTACATTCACTACACACACTGCATTCATTATACACACTCTGCACTCACTACAAACACACTACATTCACTATACACACTTCATTAACTACACACTACATTCACTATACACTACATACATTATACACACTGCACTCACTACAAACACACTGCATTCATTATACATACACTGCACTCACTACAAACACACTGCATTCATTATACACACTCTGCACTCACTACAAACACACTGCATTCATTATACACACACTACAAACACACTACATTCATTATACACACTCTGCACTGACTACAAACACACTACATTCATTATACACACTATGCACTAACTTCAAACACACTGCCTTCATTATACAAACACTGCGCTCACTACAAACACACTGCATTAATTATACACACTCTGCACTCACTACAAACACACTACATTAATTATACACACTGCACTCACTACACACACTGCATTCATTATACACACTCTGCACTCACTACAAACACACTACATTCATCATACACACTCTGCACTCACTACAAACACACTGAATTCATTATACACACTCTGCACTCACTACAAACACACTGCATTCATTATAGACACTCTGCACACACTACATTCACTATACACACTCTGCACTTACTACAAACACACTACATTCATTATACGCACACTGCACTCACTACAAACACACTAAATTCATTATACACACTCTGCACTCACTACAAACACACTACATTTATTATACACACTGCACTCACTACAAACACACTACATTCATTATACACAATCTGCACTGCACTATATGCACAGGAGTGTAATTTTTTTTAAGGGTGGGGGTGGGAATCATGGGTGAGTTCCCACACTTTTTTCTCCAGGACTTGACCCCTGATTGGGGCCCATTGGGTGGCCCACACACTTAGGGACACCCGATGGGCCCTATATCTTCATGTGCCCGGTCAGCGCTGTGGCCGTGTTATGTATGTATGTCTGTATGTATACATGTCTGTCACTATGTATGTATTCCAGTATCAATGTATGTCTGTATGTCATTATGAATGTATGTCAGTATGTATGTATGTATGCCAGTATCAATGTATGCCAGTATCAATGTATGTCAGTATGAATGTATATGTATGTGTGTCGGTGTCTGTATGTATGACAGTGTGTATGTATGTATGTGTCTGTATGTCCTTATGCATGTGTGTCTGTGTGTATGTATGTATGTGTCTGTATGTCCTTATGCATGTGTGTCTGTATGTATGTTAGTATGTGTCTGGCACTATGTATGCCTGTGTGTCTGTATATGTGTATGTCTCAGTATGTGTGTGTCAGTATGTATGCCTATATGCGTGTATGTCTGTTTCAGTATGTGTGTCTATTAGTATGTATCTGTGTGTGTGTATCTGTGTCCTTTTGTAACAGTGTGTGTGTTTGTGTCTGTGTGTATTCCTGTGGGCGGGCTTGGAGGCGGGCCCCCGGGGGCCCAGACCCTGAGCTGAGTAAGGGGCCCAAAAATTTCTGGTGGCGGCCCTGGCTGAGGGTGGTGAGGGGGTGATGCTGAGGGTGGTGAGGGGGTGATGCTGAGGGTGGTGAGGGGGTGATGCTGAGGGTGGTAAGAGGTGATGCTGAGGGTGGTAAGAGGTGATGCTGAGGGTGGTGATGCTGAGGGTGGTGGGGGTGGTGATGCTGAGGGTGGTGGGGGTGGTGATGCTGAGGGTGGTGGGGGGTGGTGATGCTGAGGGTGGTGTGGGGTGGTGATGCTGAGGGTGGGGGGGTGGTGAGGCTGAGGGTAATGGGGGGTGGTGATGCTGAGGGTAATGGGGGGTGGTGATGCTGAGGCTGGTGGGGGTTGTGAGGCTGAGGGTGGTGCGGGGGTGAAGCTGAGGGTGGTGGGGGTGGTGATGCTGAGGGTGGTGAGGGGTGGTGATGCTGGGGGTGGTGATGCTGAGGGTGGTGGGGGTGGTGATGCTGAGGGTGGTGAGGGGTGATGCTGAGGGTGGTGAGGGGATATTGCTGAGGGTGGGTTGGTGATGCTGAGGGTAGTGAGGGGGTGATGCTGGGGGTGGTGAGGCTGGATGTGGTGGGGGGTGAGGCTGAGGGGGGTGGGGGTGAGGCTGGGGGGTGATGCTGAGGGTGGTGGGGGTTGATGGTGAGGGGGTGGTGGGGGGTGAGGCTGAGGGTTGTGGGAGGTGAGGGTGGTGGGGGTTATGGGGATGGCGAGGGTGGTGGGGGGGTAATGGTGAGGGTGGTGGGGTGAGGCTGAGGGTGAAGGGGGTTAGGCTGAGGGTGGTGGAAGGTGATGGTGAGGGTGGTGGGGGGTGAGGGTGAGGGGGTGATGGTGAGTGTGGGGGGTGAGGCTGAGGGTGGTGGGGGGTGATGGTGAGGGTGGCGGGTGAGGGTGGTGGGGGGGTGAGGCTGAGGGTGGTGGGGGTGATGGTGAGAGTGGGGAGGGGTGATGGTGATGGTGGTGGGGGGTGATGGTGATGGTGGTGGGGGGTGATGGTGAGGGTGGTGGGGGTTGAGGCTGAGTGTGGTGGGGGTGATGGGGAGGGAGAGCCTACCTTTCCCTGGTGATCCAGTGGGCTCCCTGGTGGTCCGGTGGCCATTACTTCCGGTCTGCAGCTCCGCAAAGCTGCAGACCGTATAATCTCGCAAGATTTCAGAGCGTTGCCGTGGTAACCCGCGGGAACGCTCTGATTGGCCAGTTCTCGCGAGACACATGGTCTGCAGCTCTGCTCACTGCGGAGCTGCAGACCGGTGTCTGCGGTGGCTGGCCGTGCAGCCAGGAGGGGCCTCGCACCCGGCGGCATACCGGGAAAGCCGCCGGGCCCCCTCCTGGTGTCAGGCCCTCGGTCAGGACCTGACACACTCTGCCCACAGGCGGTTTAGGCGTCCGCGAGGCCCCAGCCAGCACGAGGCCTTAGGCGGCCGCCTAAACCGCCTAAATAGAGAGCTGCCTCTGGTGGTAGAGGTTAACACAGTAAAGTAGTTTAACCTCCCTAGCGGTATTCCCGAGCGTGACTCGGGGTTAATTTTCGCTGCCAGAAGCGGTAACCCCGAGTCACGCTCGGGGTAGATAAGATTTACTTACCTCCGCCGCGATCCGCTTCGGGAGGACTGCCTCACAGCCCAGGCAGCCCTCCCACGGCAAATCAGGCCCCCGGGGGCCATGTGATCGCTCTCAAAGAGCGATCACATGGCCCTCTATAGCTGGCTGTGGATCTGCCAGCAGGGGGACTGTTTGAAATTTCAGACAGTCCCCCTGCTGGTGGGAAGTATAAAAAAATAAATAAAAGACAAGTGTAAAAATAAATTAAATATATTTTATATATATATAATATGTATATATATATTATATATATACATATTATATATATGTAACGTCATACAAAGTGTATTTTAATATTAATATAAGTATATATATTAATATTAAAATACACTTAGAATGACGTTACATATATATAATATGTATATATATTATATATATAATAGATGTACATATATATATATTATATATAAATACGTATAATTAAAATAATAAAATAAATAAATAAAATATTGAAACAAAATTTAATATAAATTATATATGCATATGTAATTTCATTCTAACTGTATTTTGTTATTAATATATATATATATCGGTAACAAAATACACTTAGAATGACATTCTATATATATCTATATATATATATATAAAATACAAATAACCGCAAATATATATATATATAGAGATAAATACATATAATTACATAAAAAATTACATTAGTATACACGTATAATTTAAATACCTATAAATGCATATATATTAAAATTCTACATGTATATTTAAATAATCTTTTAACGTAATTATGTGATTTGATTAATTAAAATTTGATTGACATGCCTGACATGGAGGCGGAACTGGGCAGGTAATTCAAATGCAAAAAAATGGTACCGCTTTTGGTACAAAATTCCTGACATAATCATACCACCAGGGGGGTTAAGCATGCGTGGGATATGCATAAGGCTATCCTAACTATAAGATAAGGCCAGGGACTAGTGAAAGTATTTTCAAAAATTGGGCAGACTAGATGGGCTGAATGGTTCTTATCTGCCGTCACATTCTGTGTGTCTGTGTATCTGCATGTTTGTCAGTATATGTATCCGTGTGTCAGTGTGTGTGTCTCTGTGTATCTGCATGTGTATTTGCACACTTTTAATTATTCTGTGGCGCGGTTTACCACTCTGTTTTTGCACACTTTTAATTCTTCTGTGGCGCGGTTTACCACTCTGTTTTTACACACTTTTAATTCTTCTGTGGCGCGGTTTACCACTCTGTTTTTGCCCACTTTTCATTCTTCTGTGGCACGGTTTACCACTCTGTTTTTGCACACTTTTAATTCTTCTGTGGCGCGGTTTACCACTCTGTTTTTGCACACTTTTAATTCTTCTGTGGCGCGGTTTACCACTCTGTTTTTGCACACTTTTAATTCTTCTGTGGCGCGGTTTACCACTCTGTTTTTACACACTTTTAATTCTTCTGTGGCGCGGTTTACCACTCTGTTTTTGCCCACTTTTCATTCTTCTGTGGCACGGTTTACCACTCTGTTTTTGCACACTTTTAATTCTTCTGTGGCACAGTTTACCACTCTTTTTTGCACTTTTTGGTTATTAGCAGGTATTGGGAAGTCCTGCTGGTTCACTGCTGCCGTATACTTAGTTATTTTAGAGAGCGTCTACACCTGCTTTTTCTTTTTGTATCTGCATGTGTGTCTGTGTATCTGCATGCGTGTCCGTGTATCTGCATTTGTGTCAGGGTGTGCGTCTCTGTGTGTCAGGGTGTGCGTCCTTAAGTGTGTCATTGTATATATTTATGTGTCTATGTATCTGTGTGTCAGGGTGTGTATCTGTGAGTCAGCATGTGCATCTGTGTGTCAGGGTGTGCATTTGTGTGTCAGGGTGTGTACCTGTGTCTTTGCATCTGCATGTGTGTCAAGGTGTGTATCTGTGTGTCAGAGTGTGTATCCTTAAGTGTGTCAGTGTATCTGCATGTGTGTTAGGGTATTTATATGTTTGTCAGTGTGTCTGTATGTGTGTCAGGGTATGTATCTGTGTGTCCGTGTCTGTATCTGTATGTCTGTGTGTCAGAGGAGAAGCTGAAAGTGCCTAGGGCAGAGAAAAATAGGACAGAGAAAAACATATACATTTGAAATAAATGCAACTAACTATATTAATTACAAACGTTTTGTTAACGGGAGCATTACAATTTATGGAAATAGGCGTTTATGGGGTACTCAAGTGAAAAAAGGTTGTGAACTACTGGCTTAGATCAACTAACTGTATATGGCAGGTAGTGACATTTCTGTATTTGGTACTGTTTCCTGTAGACATACTATGTCAACTTGAGTGTGACAGACCACCTGGCACCCGACTGGGTGCCTCTGCCAATCACTCCATCCTAGTATCCCCAAGTACTTCCAAGCACTCCACTCCAGGGATCCAGCTTCTAGTGGGTAGACTTTTCCTCCTCCAGTCCTACAATCACGAAACAAGGCTCTGTGTTTAATGTGAAGTTTAACTGTATAATGGCAGCCACAACTGGCCTTATATGCAAGTCCCCATGGGTTTTCCATAACATATTCCAGGGGCATTCCCCACTGGACCTGTAAGGGCAACTGTGACAAAGTACACACTGTAATTACATTGGCTCTCAGGTCCAGGACACTCCCACACAAACCAGGATAGTCCCTCCCCTCTGCCTGAGAGACAATTGAGTCATGAACTGTACTAAACTCAATTATCTCCAGGCACAGGAAACATATATTTTACAATACCCCAAAAGTACCCCCAAAACACACGGAAACCCCACAAAAGTCATGCTCCCTGATAGGCTCAATCTGGGCGACCAACATATCCAAAAATAACCCAGATCGGTTCAGGGGTTCGGGATTTCCATGGAAGTCATAATTTGACCTACCGCACATGAGGCTCTGGCCCAAAACTGTTCCAGAGAATCAGGGTCGATCTAATTCTGTAGTTAAAAAAAAAAAAAAAAAAAGCTACGGAGCATAGTCCATAGCCTTACCGTGGAGATTGTTCCCCTTGTTCCACCGAATAGTGCCCTTCTTAGTTGTGTAGAACCGGACGCAGGCGATGATGGAAGTCCAGCAGTGTTCGGGAGTTTCTGTGGCCGATTTTAGTTCCAGGAACTTGACAACCAAACCACCTTGTGGTTTTGTGATGGGAATCCAGCATGGTCAAAATTTAGTAGGCTGAAATCTCCACATGGCATAGGCTAATTAGTATCTGGTTACAAACAGTTGGATGAGTCATCAGTATACTGAGCATGTGTGGAAGTGGGTAGTAAAATCCTTTGTCTTCAACAAGCCATGTGGTCTGCCATATAAGGAGATCCTGAATATCCTGTGTGCTGATTGGTCTGAGGAATATAGGAGGGGTTATACTGTATGGGAGGGGATATGCTGTTAACAAAAGTCCTGTACACAATGCTTTCTGCCTCTCAGATATTTTTGGAACAGGAGTTAATCTGAGACCTGATCGGTATGTAAATAAAGGCCTTTTACTTTCTGAAGACCTGTGTCCATATTTCTACGTGTGGCTTCTGTGGTTTGTTCCTGTTACTTCCCCTGTAATAGTTTTTCATTTGAACAGTGGCCACCCAGACAAACAATTAGAACACTGTGGTTAGAATTGTTACCAAGTGTTAATAGGGTTTAACAAGCTCCCGATAGGTCTCGATTCGTGCAGCTGTTCGGTTCCCGAACCACATAATCCCAATTGCACGAACAAAGCCTTTTTAAAGTGTTTTAGCCAGGGACCATAGTCCTGAGGCAGGAGGCTGACAAGCAAGCCCCTCCAAGAACGTGGCAGAGGCATTTCTGCCAAAGAATGTTTAATACTGGAGGTTCTTTAGCTGACTTGATGTAGATTGGTCTTCTTACTCAACTTTTAAAACCTTTTATTTCAAACCTGACATGTAATTTTTTATTTTTTTAAATCATTCTTAGTTTAGTTGTATATGTATATTTTTTTTTAACATGCATAATATGAGCTTCCAGATTGATATAAAATGTAAAATTTTACTAACCTTCAGCAACAAAAAATATAGATGTTATTAAAGAAAGGTGGTAAATATTATCCTGCCCTACTAACCCAACCTTGTTGTTTAATTTTGTTGTTTCAGCTTGAACCATGATAACAATTTTCCAGACAAAAATCAGTACATTGTTAAAGAGTGTGAACAATGTCTGGATTTTGCACTCCAGCTAGCCCAGTATATAGTCGGATGTTTTTTCCCCGTTTTGTATGGCAGGGCTCAACAAATCCAAGACACCTGGGGCAACCGGCTGTAGGTTGCCTGTGCCTGTAGCTCCTCTCTGCTCCCCCGTGCTGTCTAATGATGCCAGAAGCCGGAATATGACGTCACTCCAGCCCCATCATCATTACTGAGAGTGCAAGGGAGCAGAGAGGAGCTACTGGCAGAGTACTGCTCCCTCACATACAGGAAGATAGCAGCCCCACTGGGCCACAGGGAAAGATCCACTCAGCTCTCCCAAAGGTAGGGAGGCTGAGTGAGGTTCAATTAAAACAAAATTTAAGTGTGTGCCTGTCAGTGTGTGTGTGTGTGTGTGTGTGCCTGTCAGATTGTGTGCCTGTCTGTGTGTGTGTATGCGCTCGTTTAGGTACCCTTCCCCCACTCAGCCTCCCAAAGGTAGGAATGCTGAGTGGGGTTCAATTAAAACAAAAATTTAAGTGTATATGAGCCTGTCAGAGAGAGAGAGAGAGAGAGAGAGAGAGAGAGAGAGTGAGTGTGTGTGTGTGTGTGTGTGTGTGTGTGTGTGTGTGTGTTCGTTGTCAGCGTTAGTGTGTATGTGAGCCTGTCAGAGTGTATGCACGTTTAGTTACCTGACACCTCCGATCGCATGAGGAAGGTGTTTTTACTCATCTTTTTTCCCACGCTGTGCCAGTTTTGCCGTGGCTGGTCCCACTTCCATGGCTGAGATTATCAATATTTATGATCTCAGCTAAAGCATTGAGAGGATTTTGTGCATGCGCAGCATTTGTGCCAATACACATCTCCTCATAGAGATGAATTACATTAATGAATCTCTATGAGGAATATTCAGCGCCTCCATGCAGAGCTTGGAGACACTGAACGTGGTTGCTGAACGTGGTGCAGCAGTGACCCAGGACTCTCTAGTGGCCATCTGAATAATTGTCACTAGAGGTGTTACTATGCACCAATGTAAACCCTGAATCTTTTGCTGAAAAGGCAGTGTTTATATACCGAAAAGCATCAAGCTGTAGTGGTTCTGGAGACTATAATGTCCCTTTAAGAATTGCATGTTCTCGTTGAAAATGACTGGCTCCTAGATTCCAAACAAATTTGTCAAGCCCTGTGGTATGGGGTAATTTGGACTTTAATGAATAACCACATATTCATGTTGATTGATCACTGACTTCTCATTTGCATGTCAAATTTACTTTTTATTGTGTAGTACAAAATTTAAGACAGGAGTCAAATATTATGCAATAAATTCCTTCTTTAAATGGAACAAGTGCCTAGAAATTGATGCTGTTGGTCACACCAAACTATTGATTTGATGTAAGTTGTTCTTTTGGTCACTACATTTGCATTTTGTTAGGGAGCAGTTCCTGCAGCTCCTCTCTGCTCCCTGCACGCTCTCTGTAGTGATGCCTGGGGGGTGACGTCATATTCCTGCTCCTGGCATCATTAAACAATGCGAGGGAGCAGAGAGGAGTTGCAGTAAGATTACTGTTCCCTCCTGTGCCACCTACAATGCTCCTGTGGGTGGCTGGCTTCATTTCTGTGTTTTGAAAGCAACTACTTTACAGAGATTTCCTAAGCTTTTACACCGTACTGTGTATATATATATATATATTTTTTTTTAATATTTGTAATTAATAATATAATGTATTATGACGTTTTTGATATTTATATTTTAATAGCACTATTATCATCTAGAGCAGTTGTCCGTAAACCAGTCCTCATGCTCCTACTACCAGTCCAGGATTTAGGAAATGTATTAGAAAGAAAAAAAAAACACCTTCGACCAGGGCTTGACAAATGTGTTTGTAATCTAGGAGCCAGTCATTTACAACAAGAAAAATGCTATTCTTAATATAATAGTCGCCAGAACCTTTACAACGTGATGTAGTTGTTCTGGTGTCTGTAGCCTGTCCCTGCAGCTTTTCAGTGTAAATGTTGTGGACCAAACCAAGTGTTTGATGATTTGAATATCTGCCCCTAGCCAAATTATTGATATTTAATGTGTACACGCTCCTAAAGTAAATTCACACCAGACACAAGTTTCTGGTTGAAAAAACTTCAGGAATGTTTATTCAGGGGGCCGGCATGCCCCTTATAAAGCAAGAATAAATCATATGCAAAATTATAGATAACAGAGAAAATACATCAATAATTGGTTAGGTGTTAAGTGTTTTATCTAATGCACATCCTACAAGGCGTGATGTCACTGTCATCATGGGATTTTACTCCGGATTCCAGTGCCATCTTGTTGCACGAGGTGATACCGGAGAAACTGACGGAAGCCAAGCACAGAGAGATGGACACAGGTTTCTTCAGGAAGGAAGAGATCTTTATTCGATTCACCGACCGGGACTCAGAGGGACTAATGTCACCAAAAACAGCTAAAATCTGAGTCCTGATCGTACAGTGTAGGTCCCTTATATAGACATATAGCTCCTCCTATAATCAGTTCCACCTACATGTACTCTAACCCAATCAGCAGAATAAAGACTAACTACCTGTTTGACCACTTGGCTTGCCCAGCACAATGGAGGAGGGGAATACTCGTATATCCTGTATTCCTGCACATGCTCCTTACACTACTGATTGTATCGTTGCCACGTGCAACCAACCGACCGATACATCAGCATATGCACGTGCACATACCACGTGGCAATCTCGGCCTACTAAATTAATTTTTACCGAGATTCCACCACATTCCCCCCTTTGATGCTTCTGATATTTCATAATCCCAGATGCATCACTTAATCAGGGTTTGCTTACACCTCAAGTTGCCATAAACCAGACTAGACTTTGCGACTCTCTAGAGATACGAACCCCTCAGCATTCCTCTTCCTGTACGTGTTCTCCTTGATTTAAAGCCTCGTACCTGCAAACAGCCATTATCTGTGCAGCGGCCTTTCTCTCTGCTATATTCTCTATAATGCTCTGCACAGCCCTAACTACCAAAGGAATCAGACACGGCAGGAGGAGGCACAGCATCAAGATTAGCATGACTCCACCTACCAGTGCCTTGAGTCCTCCAAGCTGCTCGTACCAATTACCAAACCAACTACTCGGATTATACCCTTTCCATACTTGAATAGGCACATGTGCTAGTTTAACCATATGGCTAGTAAGCTCAGCTATTGCTTGCCCTTCATCATCTATTTGAAGACAACAATTGCTTAGATTAAACTTCCCACATACACCTCCCTCTACTGCCAATAGGTAATCCAAGGCTAATCTATTCTGGTAAACGGCTGTCCTCATCCTAGTGTTATGCTTTGCTAGGAGATTAAGCGCTTGTGATGTTTCATTGGTAATTAGCTCAACCACTGCCTGCAATCTTATGATACAGTTGAGCATGTATATTGGGGTTCTGTATCCATAAGTACCATCCTCTGCCCACGTAGCTGGCCCATAATAATCTATAATACGCTGGGGAAGCCACTCATTATCTTCCCAGGTACCCCTTTTCTTTCTATGATTTACATCATACACTTTAACTCCCAAAGTCTCTCCTGTTTCAATTGGCAACAAGAAGAAGGATGGTTTGAGCATACCTAATACACATGCCCCTTCCCAGTCCTGTGGTAACTCCGAATAGGCTTTATTACCACAGATCCAGTACAAATTTGCTGGGGCTTTCCAACTAGATGTAGCAGATAGGTCAAACCACACATCCTTTAAACTGGTATAAATTGCAAACAGATTAGGTGGTTCTGAGACATTTGAAGCTGACCACCAAGTTGTATCTTTTGTATTATCATTATAAGCTTTTTGCCCTAGACAAGGCAATTCTCCTACAGATGTATTAAACATTATTCCTTTCCTTGCTATGCAAACATAACCTATAATGGAGGTCTTTAATCGCCACTCAGATTTACCTCTAACACTCACTTGATAATCAGTTTGAGAAGATATTAACTGTTCAACTGTCTCAGAACCGGAATACATTACCTCCTTTGCTTCCCATGGCCATTGATCTCCCATATTAGTACCTCCACACACAGCAGTTGGTTACATTAAGACTACCAGCAATGCTTTCGGCTAGATCTATAAATAAGTTTTTCGCATTATGGAGGATCTTATTTTCCACACTCATCTCCTCATAGAAGGAATGAAAGACCTGATGAGTCTGGGTTGCCACAGTATCGGTCTCTATTCCTATAAATAATATTGTCCCAGGATCCAAACCTGTTCCATATATCTGGAACCCAAATAAGTTCCCAAACCTATCTATGAATAGTTCTGGGTCATTGATAAGTATATGGACTGGGTTACACTCCCTAGACTTACAATATGGCTTGGTAGGCAACTTAGTGACGATCATATCCTTATCTACTGTCTGTCCCCAGGTTGCCCACCCCACACAGGACCAATACGGACAATAATTGTATTCTTTATTTGGGCATTTTGGATCTATATATTTATACTTACTACTGGGGCAAATATACTTATCATTAGACCCATACGTTCTTTCCCATTTAAGATCGCCACATACATTCCACAGTTTTCTACCACCTGATATCGCCTTACATGCATCAAATAGCAAAACACCTGGAGAATGTACGCTTTCTAGTATGGTCTTATTTATCAGGGTCCCCTGTGAGTCTCCATTCCGAATAGTCAACCAAATTGTACGGGGTTGATACTCAGGGCTAAAACACTTAGGTTCTCCTGCTCCTAAATGGCATACACTATAATCTATGCCTAAGTATCTACACTTAGATACATGACCTTTACACTCATACTGGGAATGCCAAATAAGGGTCTGGGAAATGCGATTGCCAGTTTTCGTAATCTTAATGCAAACCTCACAGCCTGGTGTGTCGGTACCTCTACCTTCCTGAATAATTAAAAACACACATAAATACATTATTAAACACATCACTCCTGACATCTTCTTCCTAACTCTTCGACCGTGCGATGGCACCTCAGCTTCCAGGTTGTGAGGGCTGCAGGGAATGGAGTCCTTCTGATCTTCACTTTCCTTCACAGAGATCCCTTCAAGACACTCTGGCTATGAAACGTAGGCAGGTGGTCAGGCTTTATTGTGGCCGTCAAAACACCTACTTGTAGATTTTTGTTGATGTTCCCTTGTACCAGAACTCTTCGCAAAAATCACTTTCAATCCAACTGGGTCACTCTCTTCAACCGGATCTTGCAGGGATTCTCAGGATCTGGTGTAGCCTGCCAAGAATCTGCTGCTGCTGGTTTAACCCTGGAGTGATGAATCCACGGAATCACTTTGGCCACCTTTATAGCTGTTGGGGTAGACAAAAAGAACAACATAAGGACCCCTCCACTTTGGCCCCAACGGTATACTGTTCCACTCCTTTATCCAAACTTGGTCTCCTGGATGATAAGAATGGACAGGTGGATAAATATTCACAGGTAACCTATCTTGTACCCATTTCTGTACCTCCTCCATAGTCTTACCCAACTCTACAACCTGCTGCCGGGTAATTCCTTCTCCCAACTGACTCAAATCCCCCCTTAAGTTTCTAAGTACGGGAGGTGGACGCCCATACATAATTTCAAAAGGTGAGAGACCCATCCTTCTGGTAGGTGTACTACGAATGCGCAACAGAGCTTTTGGCCAAAGAACATTCCACTTGAGTTGGGTTTCTTGACACATTTTTGCCAATTGGCTCTTAATAGTTCTGTTCACCCTTTCCACTTTCTCAGAACTCTGAGGCCTATATGCCGTATGAAGTTTCCACTTAATACCAAGCATATGAGTCAGTTGTTGTAGGCACTGGTGAACAAAGGCTGGACCATTATCTGATCCTATAGAACATGGTAGTCCATATTGGGGTATTATTTCCCGCAACAGAAATCGCACAACTTCTCCTGCTTTCTCTGTACGAGTGGGACATGCTTCTACCCATCTTGAGTAGGTGCACACAGCTACTAGTAGGTAACAATGTCCGCTGGATTTAGGCATTACCGTGTAGTCTATTTGGAGATCGGACATAGGGAGCCCTCCCATGTACTGGACTCCCAGTGGTTTCACTGGACCTTGCCTTGCGTTGTTTTTGGCACATAACACACATCTTCGTTCAATGGCTTGAGTCAAGTTGGACAATCTTGGTATGTAAAAATGCTTCCTAAGAGATTCTTCCATACTATCTCTCCCGGAATGTGTCCCATTGTGATAGTTCTGGACAATTTCTACAGCTAGCGATGCTGGAATAACTATCCTTCCATCTTCTAACTGATACCAATTATTCTCCAAATATTTTCCAGCTTCAGTCTTTCCCCACTCTTCTTCTTGAGCTGTATAAACTGGAGTCCACTGAGACAGAGGGGTCGGTATGAGAGCAGCTATACACTCCACATATTCCTGTTGTCCCGATTCAGCGGCACGCTTGGCTGCATTATCTGCCATCCGATTTCCTTTCACCACATCAC
Source organism: Pelobates fuscus (assembly GCF_036172605.1). Lineage (NCBI taxonomy): Eukaryota > Metazoa > Chordata > Amphibia > Anura > Pelobatidae > Pelobates > Pelobates fuscus. The sequence continues at coordinate 280,326,005 of NC_086318.1, read as the reverse complement.
CATCACCTTTCAGATGCGCTCGACAATGTATGATACCAACTTCCTTCGGCTCCCATACGGCTTCCAATAGTTGTAATATCTCAGCTGCGTACTTGATTTCTTTACCCCCTGAGTTCAGTAGTCCTCTTTCTTTATGCAAGGCTCCATGGGCATGAGTGGTTAAAAACGCATACTTTGAGTCCGTATAGATTTTTACCCTCAATCCTTCAGCCAATTGTAACGCTCGTGTGAGTGCGATTAATTCTGCCTTCTGTGCCGATGTTCCTTTTGACAATGGCCGAGCTTCTATCACCTTGTCCATGGTTGTCACTGCGTATCCTGCGTAGCGAATCCCTTCTTTCACGTAACTACTGCCGTCCGTATAGTACTGGACATCGGGGTTCTGGATGGGAAAATCACGAAGGTCCGGTCTGCTTGAGAACACTTCATCCATCACCTCCAGGCAATCATGTTGACTCTCAGTAGGTTGTGGCAAAAGGGTAGCTGGGTTCAAGGTATTGACAGTTTCAAGATGCACTCTCGGGTTCTCACATAACATGGCTTGATACTTAGCCATATGGCTATTGCTAAACCAATGATTGCCTTTATAGTCTAGCAACGTCTGTACTGCGTGCGGGACTCGCACGTAGAGTTCCTGACCCAGAGTGAGCTTGTCAGCTTCGGCTACCAGCAGGGCGGCGGCAGCTACGGCTCTTAGACAAGGTGGAAGACCACTGGCCACTGCATCCAGTTGTTTAGACATATATGCAACAGGTCGTTGCCATGATCCCAAGTACTGTGTCAGTACTCCCACAGGCATCCTTCTTTGCTCGTGTACATATAAGTAGAATGGACGTGTATGATCAGGTAGACCTAATGCTGGGGCGCTCATCAATGCCTTCTTAAAATCCTCAAATGCCTTCTGCTGTTCGATGGTCCACAGGAAGGGATCGTGTTCTGTGCCTTTTATAGTTGCATAAAGGGGTTTCGCCAATATCGCATAACTGGGAATCCATATCCTGCAGAAGCCTGCTGCCCCCAAGAACTTTCGCACTTGTCTTCTATTCTTGGGTGTTGGTATTTGGCTTACAGCTTCTTTTCTCTCAGGCCCCATTATCCTTTGACCTTCAGAGATATGGAATCCCAGATACTTGACAGTTGGCTGACACAACTGAGCTTTCTTCCTGGACACCTTGTATCCTGCCTTCCAAAGAATGTGCAGTAAATCATATGTTGCTTGCTGGCATATCTCTTTTGTAACTGCCGCTATCAACAAATCATCTACGTATTGTAGTAGTACACATTCTCCTGGGATGGACTTGAAGTCTAGAAAGTCCTGACTTAATGCTGATCCAAATAGGGTAGGTGAATTTTTAAACCCTTGGGGCAATCTTGTCCAAGTCATCTGGCGTTTCGAGCCTGTTACAGCATTTTCCCATTGGTATGCAAAGATACACTGGCTCTCTGTAGCAATTCGTAGGCAAAAGAAGGCATCTTTAAGGTCCAAAACTGTGAAGTAAGTAGCCCCGCCCGGAATTAAGGCAAGCAGGTTATATGGATTGGGCACAACTGGATGTATACTTACTACCGCATCATTGACTGCTCTTAAGTCCTGCACAGGGCGATACTCATCTGTCCCAGGCTTTTGAACAGGCAACAATGGGGTGTTCCAGGGAGAAGTACAGAATTTTAGGATACCATACCTTATGAACTTATCCAAATAAGACTGTATGTTCTTTGCCTTTTGGGGAATATGGTATTGTCTTAGGCTCACTGGATAAACCCCAAGTTTTAGTTCAATCCGTATAGGTGGGATATTACGAGCAAGTCCTGGTGGGTTACTCTCTGCCCACACTCCTGGTATATTAAACAAGGATTCATCACTCCTAGGGTTTTGGCTGGTCAACACTGTATAAAGTCGCCACTCTTCTTCTTTCGGTATTGATATTGTCATTATACCTGAGGGTCCATTAAACTTCAAGGATATTGTTCCGTTAGGCAGAAATGTTATCTGTGCTTGTAACTTCGATAACAAATCTCGTCCTAGAAGTTGGACTGGACATTCAGGCATGTAAAGGAACTGATGTTTTACTACGTGTACAGAGTCGACTTTTAAGAACCGGTTTAGCAGCACTCCTCCCAGTTGCTCCTATTACAGTGATAGTTCTTCCTGAAGGAGGAGCGACTAGGTTAGTCACCACAGAATGTTCAGCACCAGTGCCGATCATGAAAGAACTCCTTTTTCCCCCTATTGCTACATCGACCATAGGCTCCGCTCGGCCAAGGGGGATGGAGCCCGGTCGGTATCAATAGTCCTCCATGACAGTGTCAGCCAAACCCACAAAGTCTCTTTCTTCTCTTTCTCGGGGTCTCTGCGCTGCTGGGTAATACCTATCCCCATGAACGCTTCCTCTATTATTCCCACCATTTCCTCCAGGGCCTCCTCTTCCTCTCGCTCTGCCTCTATAATTATTACTATATCCTGCCCTTGTTCTATCTCTCTCATATTGTTCCCTCAGTGGACACACTTCTCCAAAGCCCTTCTTCCTTACAGTATGCACATTGGTTCCTACTTAAAGGCTCCCTATTCCACTTATTCTCGCTTTTCTCAGTTCCCCTATACACTTCCTTTTCGCTTCTATCTACACCCGCGATGGCTACTGCTAACATGTCTGCTTTCCTTCTCATCTTTCGCTCTTCTTCCTTTTTCGTCTCTGTCTCCCTATTCATATAAACCTTATTTGCTATCTCCATTAGTTGAGTTATAGACATCCCTACAAACCCTTCTAACTTTTGTAATTTTCTCTTTATATCTCCATAGGCCTGGCTGACAAAGGCAGAGTTAACCATCCGGGAATTCTCAGGAGCCTCTGGATTAAAGGGGGTATACAACCGGTATGCCTCCAATAATCGATCATAAAAGGCACTGGGCGACTCATCACATTTCTGTAATACCTCAGCCGTCCTTGACTTATTGATCCCCCATTTTTACTCCTGCTTTCATGCCAGCAATAATGGCATCCCTGTAAGCTCTTAAACGGGCCATATCTGCGCCATTAACATTTCAATTTGGATCTGTGTTTGGATAATGGGCTGCGGCCCATGCTGCCGGGTTGGCCTGATTTTGAGTATGGGCCACTTCTTCAAGCGCTTTAATTGCCGCCTGATTTATCCGACTTCTTTCCTCGTTAATAAACAATGTCATAAGTAATTGCTGGCAATCAGCCCAAGTGGGATTATGCGTATGGATTATAGAGGTAATCAAATCTGTCATGGCTTGAGGTTTATCTGTGTAGGAGGAGTTATGGGTCTTCCAGTTGAATAAGTCAGTGGTGGTAAAGGGAACATAGACAAATACGGGATCAGCATGTTGTAACTGGCCCTCACTGTTAATATGTGTCGGGCCCGGTGTCAGTCGGAGAGGCATTTGATGTCGGGGTTGGAGGGTACCGGTCAGGTGTCGGGTTAGTATGGGGCTTCGTTGAGGAAGGTCAGTTATGGGTTCCGGTCGAGGGGTAGTAAGACGAGGGGAAGGGGGCGCTTTTTCTTTACTGAAGGGAAGATCAGTAAGTAGAGGAGGAGCCTGACCAGGAACCAGAAATGACGCCAAATCTGGATAGGTGGGGTTAATACGGGTAGGTACCAGAAGGGGAGGGTTTAAAGCAAGTGGGCTAGACTCTGAGCTAGAGGAGGGGGTAGGTGGAGACAACGGAGCAAGGGGAGTAGTATTACTAGCCGCGCCTCCTCTTCCTCTTCCTGTAGAGGAGGAGTAAGGGGGTGGCAAGGGGATCTCTGACTCAGGGGGCGTGTCCAGAATGGGCGTAATCTCGGCCTTGGTGGACAAACAAGTTCTGCCCAACAGGAGGCGACATTGCTCCTCGTTGCATACCCTGATCCATTTTGGCAAGTCATCTACGGCCCGCTTCCAACAATCAATATACGGAAACTGGCTGTAAATTTCAGGCCTACCCGATACAGCCACGTGTACGCGCTGCACCAGATTAGGATCAAGACTACCACGTGGAGGCCATGCAGCCACCAGGGCAGCCATTCCCTACTACATAAAGTAGTCAGGCGTGGTTGGGGACATCTTTACTCCAAAATCATGGACATCGTATCCCTTTTTAAAGTTCTTTAACATGCATTCTAAGGGATCAATGATCTTTGAATCCGACGCACCCATACTTAGCAACGGAGCGTCATCTCCAATAGAAGCAAAACAAACACACTTCCAACGGTCACACCCGTTCCCCTTGACAACAGCACCATGTGGTACGGTTACTAGGCCAAACGCACACAACAAAACATACAGGGAATTCCCGTACACACACAGCTGTTACACCAGACACTAAATAACTATTACTGTACCTTTTGGCGAAACTATACAATCACCCACGTTATAATTCTCAGTATATAAATTACCCATCTATAACATGCCCTAGTAACATCGTCTTTACAAACAGTAGTTATAGTACGGTTAGCATTGGTTAAAGTACAATTTTTAAAGTCACAGTTCAGTTAGTGGTTATGATGTTAAACATACAACATGAACGACAGTTATTAGTGGTTATTTACAGTATCAGTAATTATAATACATGGTTATGGTACCGTGCGCTATGATACAGTTACACACTATTCACACTCTCGCTAGATGGCAGAGCTCACGCTATTTAGCAAGATATACACTCTACTACAATAAGTTTTAACACATTTACAGTTTCCCAACTAATCTATTGGCCAGTACCTCGAGGGACTACCTAAAACTATTTACATCCGTTTTGGTTAGCCGTCGCTGCCCAAGCACCACATATAGCGAACTAGAGGGCGGAATTTACACAAAACCATCTTAGTCTATCTACTCTATCAATAGTCTAGTGGGTTCCAGATTTACACACCTTCCCACTTAGCCAAGATAGGTTGAGATCTAGCGGACAGAATATACAACAGGCTCCGCTTAGTCTCCCGATCCCTCCGACCTAGCGAACGAAATATACACCCTAGATACGCTAGTCTAGACAAGACACCGGTGTCCGGCTTGGGCTATTTACACAGGACCCAGCCTGACTCCAAACCAAGATTAAACGAGCTGACTACACAATTCCAGATACAAACCCCTTATGGGCCTACCGCACAATCGGTATCAAATACCCCTAGTGGGTCCACCGTCTAAAACAGTAGTCGTCTTACCTCCTCGTTCCTGAACCTGAGTTCACACTCATCGACGGGGGCACCCCAGCACTTACTACGTAGAGCGGGCAAAGATAGACCGTCTCACGCCTCTGTTTCTCAGCTACCGTTGAACGATGAGATTCCCGGCCAATGCACCAAATGATACCGGAGAAACTGACGGAAGCCAAGCACAGAGAGATGGACACAGGTTTCTTCAGGAAGGAAGAGATCTTTATTCGATTCACCGACCGGGACTCAGAGGGACTAATGTCACCAAAAACAGCTAAAATCTGAGTCCTGATCGTACAGTGTAGGTCCCTTATATAGATATATAGCTCCTCCTATAATCAGTTCCACCTACATGTACTCTAACCCAATCAACAGAATAAAGACTAACTACCTGTTTGACCACTTGGCTTGCCCAGCACAATGGAGGAGGGGAATACTCGTATATCCTGTATTCCTACACATGCTCCTTACACTACTGATTGTATCGTTGCCACGTGCAACCAACCGACCGATACATCAGCATATGCGTGTGCACATACCACATGGCAATTTCAGCCTACTAAATTTATTTTTACCGAGATTCCACGACAGAGGAAGTTCGTCGATGGGAGGGGTTGCCTCTAGTAGCCATTTTGAGTAAATATTAAATAGGAGTATGTATGATTAAATAGGCATTTTATTAATTCTAATTTACGTCCATAACAGCTACATTGCTGCTTCGTAACACCTTTAGTGACAGTCATTCAGATGGCCACTGCTGCACAGTGTGCAGCACCCACATTCAGTGTCTCCAAGCACTGCATGGAGGCACTGAATGTTCCTAATAGAGATTAATTATTCAATGCATCTCTATAAATAGATGCGGATTGGCGCACACAATGACAGGCTTGCGCACTCACATTCCAGCAACAGGCTTGCACATACACACTTACTCTGACAGGCTTGCTCACACACTCTCTGACAGGCTCACACCCTCATATTTTTGTTTTAATTGAAACCCACTCAGCCTAGCTACCTTTGGGAGAACTGAGTGAATCTGACCCTGGGGCCCAGTGGGGCTGCTCTCTTCCTGCATGCGAGGGAGCAGTTATGTTCCTGCAGCTCCTCTCTGCTCCCTGCACGCTCTCTGTAGTGATGCCAGGGCCAGATTAACATCATATTCCTGCTCCCGACATCATTAAACAGCGCAAGGGAACAGGGAGGAGCTGCAGTAAGATTACTGCTCCCTCGCGTGCCACCTACATTGTTCACGTGGGTGGCCGGCTTCATGCTGCCTCCGAAACATTTTAAGCCTTCCATAATCTTTCAATAAAGTATTTTTTTTTATTTTTTTTTTTAAAGGTGCCTTCAAACAATGATAAATGTTTGGTTTAAGGTCAGAAAGTATTGAAAATATATGCAAGTAAAGAAAAGCAGACAAATGTAGCTCTACAAGGTGTACATCACATTAGATTCAAGTACTTGTGCTATTACCAGAATTACTACTTGAGCAGCCAACTATAGGGGACCTCTGCTACAGCCACATCAACCTGAGTTACTGCGTGTGCAGATAACTAAAGGGGACATGTAATTCAACACTATGCTGCATCCCTTATTCAGTTGTGAGGGATTCTAATTTTTTATTTTCTCGCAGTCATGCATATGTGTACTATAGTACCACATTGTGAAGCCATATCTAACGTTTATAAGGAAGCATATGAATGGATATTTAAAATAAGCAAAACAAATGTAATTTCTTACACTGGTGAAGGTGACATGTTATTTGAACTATTCAACTTGATTTGTATTTTTAAACCATTATGCCAGCACACAATGATGTTGATTAAAGTACCAAAATGCAAAAGTGGAGAAATCTGCTTTGTTTCTTTCAGATGTAGTTGTCCAGTGGTGCACACAAGGAGATTTGCTGGCTGTTGCAGGCATGGAGAAACAGAACATGATGCCTGACCTTGTCAATGTGGCTTCTCTAAAGAATGCTATCATCAAATTCTACAATGTCCATGGAGAACATATCTACACTCTGGATACACCTGTGCAGGTATGAATTTTTTTGGGGTTGTTTCACTTTTGGAGCTATGCAATGTACACAGGCTTTCAATGTCCAGCTTTGCAGAATAGGTCAACTATTTAAGAGCACCTGTAGAGCCTTTCCGATTTGGTGCAGCTTTCCTTGCACTTCATAAGAACTACTCTATTCTCCATGGAGTAGAAATTGTCCAATATATAGTTTGATATCTCATCCTCCCTCGCAGTGACTGAATGGAAGCACAGGGGAGCAGTGTTTAAGGGAACTGAGCGTGCTGACAGACAGCCCGCTCACCTATTGCATGGAGCAATGCAGGTACAGTATAATGATAGCTTTAGAGATTGTTCTGTGTATTCGTATAGTTATTAGGAGTCCTTGTGCCATAATAGAGCAGCTTCAGATATCTCATTCTGTCCAAACTCACTCCTACCTGTGTACCTTATCTATCTTTACCACCCTTGTATTCTCTTTCTTCTTCTCCCTAGCAATCATGACCTTTAGTACTCTACACTCAAACTCTATCTAGCACCTTGTACTCACTCTGCTCTAGCTGTAATTTTTGAATTTACACTCTTCCTATCTAGCACTCCTGCACTTAAATATCTGAGTCTCAAGTCTCTAGTTCTCTGCACAACTGCTTTCTCTAGCACTCCCTACAATCAAACTGTCTTTTCACCTCAGTACTTGCAATCTCTCAAGCATTCCATCACACATGCTATCAATCCCTCCTGCTCTTACAGTCTCTTACCTACAATTGCTGTCTCTCTCTGTAACCCCTGCATTGACTCTCGCCATGCAGTTTTTCTATCCTTATGCTTTCGGTCTCTGTCAATATCTTCTTTACTGTCTTTTTCTCACTCCCCATGTAGTCTCTTACATTCCCTTTCCTTTATAGTTGCCACCCATTATAGTGTAACCAGGACAATGCCAGTAAAAAAAAAAAAAAAAATCTTGCAATTTTTGACCTTATTCTCTTTTTCAAAGATTGTTACCAGTCAGGAGTAATATGTCCCACAATTAACAACTGAAAGGGGAATAGTGATATGGAACGGCAGTTAGAAGGAGGAGTTGGATCAAGAGATAGATTATTTTTTTTTTTTTGGATGTGGTTGGTGAGAGAGGATCAAGAGGACAGGAGGTGGGGTGAGTGGATAGAAGAAGTTTTGCAGGAGTTAAGAGTGAGAGTAGGAATAGAGTGAATAATAAGGAGGAGATTGCATCCCTAGTTTGGTTACTCTTCTCAGCAAAATCACTAGCTGTGAGGTTAGTTAATGGCAAGTTTGCAGTGGGGTGGAGAAGGGAGCTAACGGTGTTAAAAGGCCTTTTTATTGCAGGTGCCGATGAAAGAGATAAAATGCTCTTGCTTGTCAAGGGAGAGGGTGGAAGTAGAGAAATATAGCATGAATTTGTAATGCTGAAAGTTAGATGTGTTAAGAGATTTCTCCAACAATATTCTGGTAACATCATTGGAAATATGAGGAACACATTCCTATCTGCCAATAGCAATAGCCTGGCCAGAAAAGAAGGTGGCAATGAGGCCCAAATATATGTGTTGGATATTGGGATTTGGACGAGGGTCAGGAGGACAAGCAGATAAGATTGTACAGGATGAAACACATGGTGAAGGAAGAGTAGAAGGAGCAATACAGCTTGAGCTACTTGGAGGTGAAAGGAAAAGTATGCCTTTTAAAGAAGAGAAACACACCAAATCAAACTGCACCCCTCTGATTACATTAGCTAACTTCAAAACAAAATTTTTACCTCTATGTTGTATAAATTCGAAACAGCCTTCAGCTCAGATCTGGAAAAAATACAAAAGGACAACATCTTCAACTGTCACAGACCTCGAGGAGGAGCGCAACACCATGCTCACCGTAATTATCCTGTGCCAAGAGCTTTTTCAAGTCCACTCCCAACAAATTGCTCTACTCCTTCTATAGGAGGAGTTGGATAATCTCGGGAAAAGAAACAAACTCCACATAAGTAGACTAAATCAAAGGCCCCCCAAAATATACATATTCTCACTACGATTTTCAATCACATCATAAATAGGCCTGATGATGCATTAGTCTACTTTGATAGTGGACATATCAACATCAAACTCATCACCCAGAGATATAATTTCCTGACTCCAATACTGTGTAAGTTTTACAGAAGGCCAGTATTTATCGTGGTCCACTCTACAAAGCCAGAAGAATTCTTAAAGGACAAATGTCACCTCAAAACTATACTTTAATATAATAATCCTTTTCATCATGTTTTGAATTACATAGATTATTTTTTAATTGAAGTGCATGCAAAAAAATAAGAAAAACTCATCCCTTACTTCAGTTTATGACAGGATCCTTCAGCCAAATACATGGGTCAGATGGTGGTGTAAATCAATAGTTACACTAATCGGCCACAACATTAAAACCAAAAGCTGCCGAAACTGCTCTGATGCATCGAGACATGGACTTTACAAGACCTCTGAACATGTCCAGTGCTACCAAGATATTCTGCAAGTTACAAGGTGAGGCCTCCGTGCATTGGCTTTGTTATTCCAGCACATCCCACAGATGCTCAATTGGATTAAGATCTGGGGAATTTGAAGGCCAAGGCAACACTTTGAACTCTTTGTCATGCACCGAGAACCATTCCTAAACATTTTTTTGCAGTGTAACAGGGTGCATGATCCTGCTGAAAAATTTCACTGCCATCAGTGAACGCCTTTGCCATTAAGGTCTGCAACATGTGGTCTGCAACAATCTCTAGGTAGATGGTGCGTGACAAAGTAATAGCCACACGAATGTAAGGAACTAAGGTTTCACAGCAGAACATTTCCCAGAACATAAAATCACCTCAAGTGGCCTGCCTTCTTCTTCCCCAGGTTAACAATGCACACAGCCATCCACCTGATCTAAAAGAACACGTGATTAATCAAATCAGTACTCTGACCATTCTGCAGCTATGCAGCCCCATATGCAGCAAACTGCGATGCTCTGTGTTTTCTCACATCTTTCTGTTATGGCCAGAATTAGGTGTTTCGTCAATTTCAGCTGCAGTATCTTTCTTTCTATTATATATGTTTTTGGGGTACCACTGAGTGTTTGCAGTTACACATTATTATTATTATTTTACTAAGTGCTATTCTCACACTTCTTTGTTTGTTTTTGTTCCCCTCGGTGAGCCTTGGGTGCACATGACCATGTCGCAGTTCACTGGTTGTCCTTCCTTGCATCACTTTTGGTAGTGGGAATGCTGGGAGCACCCTAAAAGACTTGCCATTTTGGAGATGCTCTGACCCAGTCATCTCTTTGCTTGCCCATTTTTCCTGCTTCCAACACATTAAAGGGACACTGTAGGCAACCAGACCACCATTGAAGTGGTCTGGGTGCCAGCTCCCATCACCCTTAACCCTGCAAGTGTAGATATTGCAGTTTTTATAATCTGCAATAATAACCTCTCAGGGTTAAGTCCTCCTCTAGTGGCTGTCTACACTAGAGGGACTTCCAGCTTCTTAGACGACTTTTGGTCGGCTAAACGACACCGGACGTCCTCACGCTATGCATGAGGACCTGCAGCGTCGCCGGAATCCCCATAGGAAGCATTGAACAATGCTTTCCTATGGGGAGGTATAATGGGTGCGGCCAGTGCCATGCATGCGCATTAGGTCTCCCCCTGCTGGTGGATGTCGGCTGGGAAGGAGCATGGGCGGAGCCTGACCCAATGCCGAGAGACATCGGCACTGGATGCAGGTGTTTGAAGGGGTTCTAACCCCTTTAGCAACGTGGGATGGGGGGTGGGAGGGAGGAAGGGGGGCACGCACTCCAGGATTCTACAGTGCCAGGAAAACAGGTTTGTTTTCCTGGCACTAGAGATTCCCTTTAAAGTGACTATTCACTTGCTGCCCAATATTCCCTACCCTTGAAAGGTGCCATTGTAACAATCTAATAAATGTTATTCACTTCACATGTCAGTGGTTTTAATGTTTGTAGAAAAGTGTATGCTTAAAATTATCATTCTGCTTCATACCTACTCTTATACATGCAGGTATATTCTTCTTTCTCAGGCTTTCCTGGCTTTTCTTATAAAATAGGTTTATTCTTTTTGCTTCGCAAATACAAAATCAGTACTTACAACATCATTGATGTTAAATAGGTCAACAGCTGATGACATATGCTGGACATTCAGAGTGCAGAGACATTCTTTTCCCTGATGTTCTGTGTTACAGTCTGTTTCATTGTCTCCCTACACAGATAATGCATTATACATATATACCACCAAAGTTGCTGTATAAGCATTACAAAGTCAATGCAATTGATACAATATGGGTGTTGGCACTTCTAATAACCTTATTAGGTCATCTCATGTCCCATGGACAATCAGAAATAGAAAAGAGCTTGACATCTGTTCATGTTACTCAAGATCAACCATACCTCAGTGTGAAATGCATGTAAGAAACATTTCCAAAATATAGAATATTTTACCATGTTGTGGCTGATCAGTGTAGTTTCCCTGCTTTTGTACCAGGAGTGAAGCAGGGAAGACCATTATGATTATGTGCTTATCAATTTAAAGTGTGTTATTTCACACTGTTGTCTGTTAATGCTAAAGTGCTCAATCATTCTTACTTGCCTTAAGAGAACTGAAACATATTAAGACTTCTGTGATATATATGCAAGGAACACATTTTCATGGTCCTACCGTGCCCTGATCCTCAGTTTTCACTATTTGGTATTACAGTAATAACCAACTTGTGAAAGCAGGTCGCAAAGCAATCCTGATCTCACGCTCATTGCCCTTCCAATTTATTGATCAAACGTTGTCCATAGACTGCACTGTCCTTTGTGCTGCAATGTGAACATTGCATTTTCTCAATTGCAATGTTTTAACATTGTAGTACTAAATTGGACATTGTAGAACATTGTAGTACTAAATTTATTCAATGAGATAAAGTGGTCTGGGTGCCTATAGTGTCTAAGGTGACTCCCCTAAATAAAAGCCAGGATCAGACCAACTTATGGTCAGATATTACCATACCTTTGTGTCGCCATTGTCCTCCCATTTTGTATCTGCCTTCAGGTCTATATTTCATTGATTGCCAAACCATGCAAAGATCCAGAGCAATATAGCTTTAACCCCTTAAGGACACATGACGTGTGTGACATGTCATGATTCCCTTTTATTCCAGAAGTTTGGTCCTTAAGGGGTTAACCGAATGACGATCTAAAACTTTTTAGAAACATTTTAGGAATGAGACTGGGTCTTCTACTCGCTGGGCTGGTTTACCCGCAAATACGAGAGGCTAAGAAAACCCCACCCTTTTAATAAATTTGATGCACAGCGGCGACAATAGCAAAATACCTCATAACTTAACTGATGCCGAAAAGACATTTGACTGGGTGGACTAGCAATTCCTACATTTAGTGCTACATCGGCTGGGTTTTGGAGTAGGTGGAGGAACCTGATTTTGTCAGGCAGCGACATGCATCTCCCACTGCTGCCTTGCAATTAGGGCCCCCACTACACACTACCAGTCAAACACTCCAATTTGTTATATGGGATTTAAAACATGATTGATAGACAAATGTCACATCATAAAAGGTTTGCAAGTTGATTTGATATTTCTCTTCAGTAGTTTTTTCACGTATATGAACATTTTTTTAAACTATTTTACGGTTTTTGTATAACTATTGTTTTTTGTTTTTTTAAAATATGTTTCGCCTTCAGCGTCCAATCACATCCATCTGCTGGGGTCATAGAGATTCCCGCCTGTTTTTGGCCTCAGGTCCGGCACTCTATGTTGTGCGTGTGGAGCATAGAGTTGCTTGTCTTCAACTTCTCTGTCAGCAAGCAATTGCCAACTCTTTACGTGATGATAAGGACATCAGTAAACTGACCTTGCCTTCTCGGCTCTGCTCATACCTCACCACTGCCTTCATTCCTACCATAAAGGTATCCTTTTTTTTCAAACTTTTTTCTAGTTCTTTTTGTGTATATGAAAGGAATTTAATCATATAAGTTTCTGTTAAATTATTAATGGTGTATCCAGGTAAACAGCAACCAAACAGCATGTTTAAGAATTTGTAAAAATTGTGGATACATTCTCTGTAATCTTTTTGTGAATGTGTTATATGTAGTATTAGATGCACACATCACTTTGGGGGATTTTTCTTTTTAGAGAAGCTTTATTTACAAAGTTGGTCTAAATTTACGCAGCAAAAGCTTGCAAACTGCATATACAGATTTCAGAGATGCTTTGATTAAAAACTAACCTTAAAATACCGACTAGATCGTTGTTTAAATAATCTCTCCTTTATGCAGAGGAAAAAAAAAAATCTTAGTATGTTTATAATACAAATAAAGCACACGTATAATACAAATAAAGAACACGTTTTTCGTACATATTGATAGTGTGTGAAAAATTATGGTAGCAGTATCTTAAGAAGTGTACATTGTAGGTTAACAACTATGTTACAGCTTTATAACTAATAAGCTATATCATTTTATTGTCTGTTCCCGATCTAGCCACCTATTCCTGACCCTAACAACATGAGGGATTTTGTTAGCTACCCTACTTCAGGTAATGAGAGACTTCACTGCACTATGAAGCGCACAGAAGATGACCCAGAAGTTGGAGGACCATGTTACACTCTTTACTTGGAGTATTTGGGTGGACTGGTGCCTGTTCTTAAAGGACGAAGAATCAGCAAGTTACGTCCTGAGTTTGTCATCATGGATCCCAAAACAGATGGAAAAACGGGTGACTATGATTTCCCACCTAGCACTTTTTTTTCTTTGTCAGCTCTATTAACTTATTGTATTTAAAGGAACACTATACTGTTGGGAATACAATTTGTATGCGCTATAGTGTGTCTGTTTCTAAATGAATAGATCCCCCTCGAATATGGGATGTTATTCACACATGCACTATAGCTTCCCAATAAACATCTCAAGGAGTAAATCTCCATTAGGCACCAGGAAATGCCTATAGTTGCACTCTGGAAGACAGCCACTAGAGGTTGAGTTAACAATGCAATGTAAGCATTTTAGTTTACAGAAAACTGCAATGTTTCTTACAGACAGAGACACTGCACCCAGACTACTTAATTGAGATGAAGTGGTCTGGGTGCCTATAGTGTCCATTTAATGGGGTCTATAACACACCTACATTTATAATTGTCTATTTAACTCACCCTAGTAAACACTGTTAAAGGCTTCAATGAGGTTAAATATAAAGTATGAAGCCCTCGCCACTCCACTCTTGGCTATGTCTCAGACAGTCTCCATTAAAATTGGATTCAGTTTCAATCAGATCTGACAGTACAGGTGTGTTTACTGTAGACATTTCTATCTTTTTTTCTTTTAATTTACCCTTAGAGGAATACTACAGGCACCTTAACAACCTCATTGGAATGTTGATATGGTGCCAAGAGACCCCTGGGGCTTCTTTACCTTCATGGGTGAAAGTATATTTTAACTCTAAAGTCTGCTCTGCAGCACAATTTCTCTCTCTCTCTGGAAATTGCGGGCTGCCACTGAACATGTAGTACATGTGTACTTGACACAGGTATTAAATGGGAGCTATGAGGCCAAGTCACGCCTCAAAATTTCAAGTCCTACGATACTAGACTGGCATAAAGGTTACTTGCTACTGCAAGCCCAGAGGGTGCATGACAGAACCAGAAGGGGAGACATTTTTTCACTCCTCAGTATCTCAGTTAAAGTTATCCTTAAAAATTAGAAAGTAAATATCAGATTGTTTTTTTTTGAAAGAACAAAACATTTTGCTGTATTGTTGCATAATATGCAGTATATATGAGCTAGTTCACAAAAGAGTTCCTGCAACACTTGCACAATACATAGTAATCTAGGTAGGAAAAAAAGAGTCATGTTAAAAGAGTCACGTAGAGTTCAACCTTTATAACACATTTTTTTTATCCTGTAGTTCAAAAAGAACGCAATAAGTAAGTAAATAAAATGTAAGCAATCGCCTATCATGCCACAGAAAGAAAAACAAATATTCCTTCTTGACTACTTAATACATGTAAATTATAGTCTTGAATATTTAGTTTTTCAAAAAAAAGCATCAAAGCCTTTTTACAAAATATCTGCATAATTTGATTAGACAACTTCTTTGGGTATAGAGTTCCGCATCTGTATTGTTCTAATTGTTCTTACATGTCACCTAGTTATAGGATTACTACAAACATCTTGACCACTTCAGTGATCAGCCCATCAAAGTATAATGTCATTTTTTTTTTTTTTTTACTTTTTTTTATTGTATTTTCCTTCAGTATCAAATAACAAACAACATCAGTACATACACAAGAAAAAAAAAATAGACTAGACGTAACAATATACATCCATCTAGTTACCATTGTAATGAACCTGTATTGCCCTCCTGCACAAATGAAACCTCCACCCATTTCTGTCAACGAGAGTCCCCAGTCTATCTTTTACCCTCTCTCAATTTCTTTCCATCTCTGATCTTATTTGGATATGATACGTAATTCTTTTTCCCAATTTTCCCATAAACCAGAAGTTTTGTTCAGACATTTAGAGTAATTCTTTTCCATTTTTCTATGATTTAGTAATTGTGAACATAATTGTTTGATAGTAAAAACATATTCTCCTTTCCAGTTTCTTGCTATCACTATCTTTGCAGCCAACAAGTAATCCGTTATCAAAAGTTGTTCTGTCTTCCTTAAATTGTGCCAATAAATATGTAATAACATAATTTCTGGAGTTATTGATAGTTTAACATTGCATAATTTATATACAATATTTTGAACCCACTGCCATACAACTGACACTTTTTTACATATCCACAACATATGTACATCGCTACCCTTCTCCTCTCTGCCATTCCAACATTCCCCACTCGTTCCTGGAGAAAATTTTTGATAGTTTTGTTGGAGTCATATACCATAAATTAATTAATTTTAAATGGGTTTCTATCAACGCAAGTGAATTTTTTTTTTATTTATTTCTATCCTTAGATCTTTATTCCATTTTCTTATGGCTGTAGGTGTTTCTGTAATATTATTTTCTTCTGTCAGTTTAACACATCTAGAGAAGAGCTATTTTACTCTGTTCTCCTGTAATATTGTTTTTATTATTGTATAAAGATTTCCTTCTGATACCAATATAACTTTGTCCATAAAATGTTTAACCCTGGAATAAGTAAAAAATATCCTTGTTTGTCAAGTGAAACTCTCCTACCGTCATATTGAAAGATTTTATTTTATTATCACAAACTAAATCTTTAATAATATTTATATGCTTGACTTTCCATGTATTTAAAGATATGTTCTTCATTATTATTTCTAATGAGTTCAAACTTTGAAGGTCAAAGATTTTATTTTCCAGATCACTTTTCTTGTTAATTTTTATACCATATAGGTATAATTTGATTCAGAATATATGAGTTAGATAAATTATTTTTTTTTATATTCCATAATAAATCTACTGGATCCTTTAATTGGAAGGATCCCTTCCATTTCTGTATTAAACCATGCTTCTGTTTTCATTCCAGCCTCATAATATTTTGTTATATTTGGATATCCTAGTCCCCCATTTTTACTTCCTCTAGATATCAGTGAGTTTTAATCCTGAGAAGGCAGTTCTTAACATTGTTAACCAAGGCATTGTAATAGCTAAAGGGAGCATCCTAAACAAATATATCTGTGGTGAAAGTAACCTTGCCACTGGTTCTGAGGGGCATAATTGCCAGCCTCCTACCCTGTGACTATAGCCGCTGTCATAAAACTTGGTTTAAATCACTGTTCGTGCCTTTTTGGATGTTTATGGCTACAGTTCAAACTTTTTAGTGGCACTTCAAACTCCCAAACTGTCGAAGTGGCGGCCATTCAACATTCGAACATGTGGTTGCGGCCATCTTGTTTGCATGGACCAAAACCGCGAATAGACTTCAGTGGGACTTAGCCGCAAATGCCCTGGAACTATTTTCGGCCTGAAAACCTTACGGTTCCCGGTCAGTCCTCCAGGGGCACTTAGCCACGATTCTATGGAACTGTTTTGGGCATGGGACCATGTCTTCTCCTTGGCAAAACTCTGACTTCCATAACATTTCTGAACCCCTAATCTGGGTGATTTTGTTGGATATGTTGTTCACCCAGATCAGGGCTATCAGGGGATGTAACATTTATGGGGATATGTTGTGTTTTGGGGTACTTATGGGACTTTATTAAAAATTTGTTTTTTCTGCCTGGATAATTAAGTTAAAGGACCACTATAGTGCCAGGAAAACAATCGTTTTCCTGGCACTATAGGGTCTCTAGGTTCCCCCCACCCTCTGGGCCCCCCTCCCGCCGGGCTCTAGGGGGAGGAAGGGCAAGAGCCGCGCGCATTCAGCCAGTCCATAGGAAAGCATTCTCAATGCTTTCCTATGGACGCTGGCGTCTTCTCACTTTGAAAATCACTGTGGGAAGCACCTCTAGCGGCTGTCAATGAGACAGCCACTAGAGGCTGGATTAACCCATTTGTAAACATAGCGGTTTCTGTGTATACTGTATGGGAGTGTCTCACTGTGTAACTCACTGTATTTTTATTGGTTTGTTAACTTTGTGTCCCTGTGCCCAACAAGGTCCACGTGGGTGTCACCCTTGTTGGAGAACTTGCATAAAAGGCCAGTGTGTCTCCATTAAAATTGAGTTCCTGCTTAACCCTCAACACGTTGCTTGGTCTCATGATTGCAGGGGAACTGCTATATTCACACTGGGGATTGCTATACTCCTTATACCCCCTTGAGGTTCTAATCACTAGCGAGCTGTTCCTGCTATGCTCTCTGAGACCTGCTATGCTCTCTGAGACCACACGGTCCTGGATATCCGAGGATGGTCTAGGGTGGGAGGAAGACTGCGAGATCCCAGCTAAGCTACGGGAGTCTGCGGTGCTTGTGGTGTCCTGTGCGGTGCTTACAGTCCTCAGCGTCAGCTAGGAAGCATCTGTTGGCGGAGGTGCCCAGTCGGGGTGCCAGGTGATCCGTCACAATATCCATTTCGGAAGAACATATGATTTCAAAATATTTATTCTTCCTCCCCTGGATATTTCTAGTTTCCTTCATTCTTTTGGGGTTTTGTTTCTTTTAAGAGATCTATAAGGTTTATTCGCATAATACTATTTATATTCTTACATATTTTAATTCCCAAATATATAAATGTTTTTGCGTACATAAAACCATAATTTTCTTGATAAGTAGCTATGTCCTTTTTAGATATATTAATGTATAATAGGTTTGATTTTTTTATTTATTTATAGTTTGAAACTGTACTATATATATTTCTGACATAACATATGGTAGAGAAGTTGAACGATTTGTTAGATACAAAATGGTGCCATCAGCATAAAGTGACTGCTTTAGTTATTTTTTTTGTTAGATAACCTCTTATCTCTTTGCTCTGTCTAATTATATTGGCCTGTACTTCTATAGTTAGTATGTAGAGGGTGGGAGATAACGGGCATCCCTGTCTGGTACCGTTTTTCAGATTGAACCAATTTGAACATATGGAAATAGAATTTGGGGTGGAACAGCGCTACAGTACTGATCACAGAGGTGAAGGGAGCTGCACACCTGAGGGGAAGGGCAACCCTCAAACCCTTCAATAAATCTGGGAACAGGAAACAACAAAAGTACAGGGTGCGCTAGGTGGATGGGAGGTAGTAAAAGGACAAGTCTCTGAAAATACACAAGGGGGTCTTGGGTAGGTCTTCTTTGGTCCTTGATGAGGTCCTCAGTGGTTTATATGAAAAACAAAATTAGACAAAAAGGAAGACCAATAGTGCACAACCATAAAGGATAATGTCACGGACAACACAGAAGAGACAAATGCCAACTCACAATCAGTAGACCTATGCCCAGCTCTAGGTAAAACAGCATACAGTGGTATTTGAAACTCCCCACATGTAGGATATAGCTGGACAATAGGTGATTCTTCAATACTTTGTACAACGACTCAAATGCGTGTCAGCATATAAAAAACATAAGGGAAAAGGACGGACCAATGGTACAATAACGTATGGCACCTGCAGCTACAGACAAACACTGAAGTCCTGAGAGTGCTAACTTACAATAATAAGAGCTATAACCAGCTCTGAGTAAAACAGCATACAGTGGTATTTAAACTCCCCACATGTAGGATATCCTTCTGGTGATGTATGGAGTGCAGGATTTATGAAAGACAAAAGCACAAAAAAGGGCCCATAGTGTTCTCAGTGAATAAAATAGTGCAAAAGGTAAAAATGAAACGTACTTACAATAAATAGAGCAGCCACACTGCTCTATGAACCAGGCGTGAGTGGAATTATCCCCACCTAAGGATTTCTTTGTAGTACTGGATCTTTAAAACAGTAGGAAACAGCCAGGATAAAAGTAGCAAAAAAATAAATAAAAATAAAAAGACTGACCATAAGAATATAGGTAGTCTAAAAATACTTTAATAATAACAAATTTATAAAAACAACGCGTTTCGCCCAAAATAGGCTTTTTCAAGTGTAGACAGATACTCCTGGCTGGTTACATTATATAGGCAGCAGTAATGGCTTGAATTTGAAAATTGGCGCCCTAATGACGTCATTAGCATGTGATTGCGATCACATGACATGTACACATATGTAAAATAAACATAAAAATACAAAAATTATCGTTTTACATAAAAGAATACTTAAAATGGTTGCAAACCCTTGTATAATGTTTGTAGGCTGTTAAAAATTATGTTTTATTTGGTAGAGAAAGATATAAAAGAAATCAGAGGTGAAAGGTCGCAAAACGCGGCCGTGGGTGGGGTCAGATGTAAGAAATGACCGAGGTGCAGTATGGGGAGTGAAGTTGTGATCATGTCCCACATAAAGGGCGTGATCTAAACAAAGGGGGGCGGACCTCACGGCCGAAATAGGGGAATATAGGTGTGATCGTGGCGGCCATCTTAGTTGTGGGCAAAGTGAGGGAAAGTGTATTTGGTGCTATTTTTAGCAATGTGGATGTATATAATAGGTAATAGCATTTATATAATGAAGGTGAATGTTAAATAAACTTGTAAAATGTAATAATATTATATATACACAGTTTGAACATATGTTAGGTTCAATTGTTCTAGCCATTGGATCTCTATATAATGCCAGAATTGCAGTTAAAAGCCAACTTGATACTCCAAATGCTTCTAGAGTGTTTTCCATAAAGGCCCATCTGACCATGTCAAATGCCTTTTCGGCGTCTAGTGACAGGATCAGCTTGGGATTTAAATTTTGTTGCGATATATCAATCAATTTTCTGATGTTGTTATTTCCCATTCTTTCAAGTACGAAGCCTATTTGATCTGAATGGATTAAATGTTTCAAAACTCCTTTCAATCTATAGGCAATAATAGAGGAAAATAACTTGATGTCTACATTAATTAGGGATATTGGGTGATAGCTTTTTATATTAGTTGGGTCTTTCCCAGGTTTAAGTATTGGTAAGATGTTTGCTTTCAGCATTTCACTTGGGAACCTTCCTTTAGAGTCATCTAAACATTGTTCTTTAGATTATTATTATTTATTATGTTATTATTTATATAGCGCCATCACATTCCGTAGCGCTGTACAATGGCTTATTATTTGAACTTTCATCTCCCTATAGAATATATTCCCAAATCCATCTGGTCCTGAAGTTTTATAATTCTCTTGTCTTATCAATAGCTCTTATAAGCTCTTCCTCTCATATTTCTTTATTTAATAAAATTAAATGTGAGTTTGATAGTTTAGATAGATTAGCTTATTTAATATATTCTTTAATCATATCTGACGGAGTTATATCTGTAAGATTATACAGTTTTGCATAATGTTTGTTTACAGCCTTCCCTATTTCCTCCGGTGATAAACAGATTTTATTGTTTGTAATGACTCTATCAACAATTAATTGTATTTCTTTTTTTTTTAAGCTTATTGGTTAATATCTTGTCGGCTCTAATATATTTGTGATAATATTTAACTTTCAATTTTGACAAATTTCTCTTAACCCCTTAAGGACACATGACGGAAATAATCTGTGATTCCCTTTTATTTCTGAAGTTGTGTCCTTAAGGGGTTAATTCTTTCAAAGGTCTTATTTTGATTCTCTATTTTCATGTTCGCTATTTTAAGCTGATTCTCCCCAGACAGATAGGTGTGATTTTCTTTAGTTAAGTTGTATAATGATATATGAAGACCCGTTAAACTTGCCCCAATCCTCTTATCTCTTAATTTCTTTAGCTTAATACAATGGCCTCTAATTACCGTTTTATAAGAGCACCAAAGGGTATCGTCCTTAATCTGTCCATTTTTATTTTCTTGGAAATAAAACTTTGTAATTTTGTCTAAATGGTCTTTATATTTTTTATGTTGTAGTAAAGTATCATCAAGTCTCCATGCGGTGTTATAATTTCTTCTATAATTGTTTTTTTTTAACTCTAAAGTTACGCTATTGTGATCTGACCGTGTTGCTGGTTTAATTTCTATTTTATCCATTCTTTCTATCTACTTTAATTCTCCTCAGAAGAAGTCTATTCTACAGTGTGAATCATGAGGCCAGGAATAGAATGTAAATTTTGTAAGCGAAGGATTATTTACTCTCCATATATCATACAGACCTTCTCTTTTCAACAAATTATTAAAAAATGTGGCATTTCTTTGAACATTTTTCTGTATACAGATCTTCCCATTAGAAAGCTTATCCATTAAAGGATCATGTGTACAGTTAAAATCTCCTGCAATAATCTTAAGTCCTTCACCCACTTTTTCTACTCTATTTAACACACATTGTCTCAGGAGACTCATAGAATTGTTGTTAGGTAAATATATGTTTATTAAAGTAAACAATTATTAATTGATAGTACATATAATTATAATAAATCTATCATCTGGGTCTTGATCTTTATATTTAATATTAATTTTTAGAAAATTAGAAGAAGGCTACTCCGAAAATTAGAAGAAGGCTACTTGTTTTCCTTCAGTTCTAGACTCACATATTTTTAATGGAAAGTATTTACTGTACCATCTAATTTCATCTTTCTGACACCAATGAGTCTCCTGGACAAATGCAATTTGGATTTCTTCTTTTATTAAATAATCTTGAAAAGCCCGTCTCTTTTGTGGGATATTTAGGCCTTGTATATTAATAGTGACCAGTTTTACCATTGTTATATATTGCTATTTTTTTTATTTTCTTGGGCAGGCTAGCGGGCTCTCGTTGACAACCACATAGACCAACAATAAACATAAATAAACCTTTACACAAACTATAAATGACAAAAATCCATTCATATTTAAGACTCTAAAAAGAGTCATAACACAATCCAATATGTGTGCCTTATTGCACACACTTCAACCCTTACTGGATTGTGGCGATGGAGTCTCAGCCTATAGCTAAGGAAATTATTCCGTCAATCTGACCGTCAAATTATTCCGTCAATCAGACCAAATATTAGTGTTTCAAAACATTAAAACATATCACAACAATGATATCGTCAGTGTAAGTGCAATTTGTGTGTGAAATATCGTCGTCGTAATACATTTTACTGTTTTGAAACACTAATATTTGTGTTCAGCAAAGTCTTCCGAGTAAAACAGTACCTCCCATGTACAGGTTTTATGGTGTCTTGGAAAGTTACAGGGTTAAATATAGTGCTAGCAAATTTAACTCCCTGGACTTTTGGCCTGGTTTGTCAGGCAGGTCCCGCTAATTTTAATTAATAAAATGACTTAACTATGTAAAATTATTATATATATATATATATATATATATATATATATATATATATATATATATGTGTGTATATATTTTGTATTATTTTTATTTATATATAGGTATTTATATATATATATTTTTATTTATATATAGGTATTTATATATATATATATAGTGATATATACGTATATACTTATGTATATAGATATATATATTATTTCGTTCTACTTGTATTTTGATATAAATATACATATATTAATTTTAAAATACAGTTAGAACGAATTTACACATATATATGTTTTATTTATTTATATATTTATTATTATTTTTTAATTATATTGTTAACGTATTTACATATTTATTTTATATTAAATATTAATGTATATAATGAAAATATATAAATATTTAATCAAGATCATTGTACTTGTATTTTGATAATATATATATTAATATTAAAATACACTTAGACAGTGTATGTATGTATGTGTGTGTGTATATATATATATATATATATATATATATACATATATACTTAGATCATATATATAATAAATATATATATGATCTAAATATATATTATTTAATTTTCAACTGTTTTAACATGTCGCGATCACATTGCCCAGGTAAGTCCCCATACCGCGATCGCTGGCATGGGACCGCCAGCGACCGGGTAAGTAGAAAGGACGGTTAGGGCGTTCTATGCCGCCCTCCGGCGTTTAGAGACGGTTCCCCAAGGACGGCATAGAACGCCCGCCGTCCTTAAGGGGTTAAACATATTTCTGTATCCCAGACAGACAATACTATTTGGGTGATGTTATTTTTAGTACATAGAAAAGAATTTCTTCCGTATTAAAAATCTATATTGCTGATTATATATTATGGCACCCTATCTCCCCAATATACATAGGGAAAGACAAAAAAGATTGGAA
Source organism: Pelobates fuscus (assembly GCF_036172605.1). Classification (NCBI taxonomy): domain Eukaryota; kingdom Metazoa; phylum Chordata; class Amphibia; order Anura; family Pelobatidae; genus Pelobates; species Pelobates fuscus. The sequence goes on along the minus strand of NC_086318.1, from coordinate 280,302,187 downwards.
ACTTTCTTTAATGAATTAGAAAGATCTGAACCAATTAAAGGAGTTATTTAGGATTAAAGGAAAAAAATATTAAATACTGAGAAAAAAAAGTGGTGGTAAAGGAAGGTTTGATACCCAGAGGCCTTACGATCGAAAATATTCCAGCTTTTGACTGTGAAAATGAAACCTTTAAAAAGAAATGGGATGAAGTCCTCTATAATTGTTTTCTAAGATTAATACATTTAATTATTCAACATTTAAAAGAAACTAAAGAAAAAATAGACTATGAACATCCCTTAGATATTAACAACACAGAATACAAAGCAAAAAATTAGGAGATGTGCCAAAGGTTACAAATTTTAGATCAAAAAGATCTCGGATACTAAGAATAAAAAATACAAAAGGGATACAGAGGACAAAATAAAGGATACCCTTTCAACTAAAAACAGACTCTTACAACAGAGTTTGAGAAAAAAACTATAACTATAATGGGGAAAGGACATATGTACCCATTGGGAAATTTTACAACCCTGGGAGAAATAACTCAAATGGGGTACCATTCAAAAATAAACTCAACAGAAGGGGCTTCAATAATCAAAGTAGAAATCCCTCTGTCTAAAAAATTTGGCAGAACAAGAGGATCTTGTCATCAAGGAAGCTGACAAAGGGTGGGGGGGATAGTCATCATGACTACTGAATTTTACATAACAGAGGCATACAAAATGTTCGGAGATACAAACACGTACATAGAGCTCAGTGTTAATCCCACTGAGACATTCAATAAGTTGCTAAAATAATTTTTGAAGAAAGCACTATTACAAGGTGTCATAACATCTAAAAATTACAAATTTTTATATAACACTTATCTGGTTATCCCCATATTTTATTTTTTTCCAAAAATTCACAAATCTCTCATCTCCCCACCTGGACATCCCATCATCAGTGGAATTAATTACATCACATCGGGTCTCTCAGCTTTTATAGATTCTGCTTTACAAACCTATGCACAACATGCTACCTCATACATAAAAGATACAAAAGCCATTTTTGCAGGAACTTGATAACATAGAATGGAAAGAACATTATAGTTGGACCACTAGATGTCACCTCCCTGTGCACAATTATAAAACACAATTTGGAAGTGGAGGCAGTATCATTTTATGTTCAGAATGATACAAATATTTTCAAACTATTTAAATAATTTATTTTACAGGCTCTTTGTTTCATTTTGGAACCCAGCTATTTTATGTTTGATGACAGGTTTTTTTTTGCAACTTACAGGGACTCCCATGGGGGCCAGGTTTGCCCCCAGTTATGCCAACATCTACATGAGGAGGTGGGAGGAGCTCACAGTGTGGTCAGGGCATGACTGGGGGAGAGACCTGGTCCTCTGGCGGAGGTTTATAGACAATATACTTAAATTCCTTTCCCAACTTTGTCCATTTTTTAAATCAAAATTTATATAATCTTAAATTTGTATCAGAATGGAACAGAGACAAAATTGACTTTTTGGACGTTACCGTCTCTAGTAGTGGACCTGATGTGATTTCCAAATGTTTCTTAAAAAAGACAGATGGAAACAGCTTTGTGCATAGACGAAGTTGTCACTATGATCCCTGACTCCAAGGTATTGCCAAAAGTCAAATCATAAGGGTACGCCGGAACTGTTATAGATGTGACGAGTTTCAAACCCAAGCAACCTTGGTAAAAAATAAACTTATTGCAACGGGATATGATAAAAATCCTTTGGAGAAATAATTAAAAAGGGTTTAGAAAATTAATATAGGCAATTTGCTTCAGGATAAACTAAGAAAAGGGGATTGCCAATATAATAAAGCTACAAATAGGTTTGATCGCGCTTTTATTACAAAATATAGTACTGATCATTATAAAATTAAGAGGGCAATATCTAAATACTGGTCTTTAATACAAAAGGATAGCATTATGGTTCCTTCTATTCCTGATTACCCCCCAATAATTTTCAAAAATAGTCCCTGGACTGTCTATTAAGATAAGTGTGTTTTAACCATCTATCATTTAACATTTGATGTTTCTAACTATATATATTTTTTTTAAACTTACTTACTGCAATCTTGCTGAAGTAATAATAAACAGCCAAAATAATTTATTTAAAACATTTTTTCTCTTGCAAATTTATTTCCTTTTTTTATCTTTGAAGAGCAACTTGATTGCTGCTGGCTTCTGCTAGCAAGTATTCACTTACCGTATATTGTGAGAATGTTTGAGCTCAGCTCTGCATGAAGCAATACTCATGCTTGTTGATTTCCTTGCTGCTCGCGGTCATTCCTTCGCCCAAGCTCCGCCTACCCGCTTCAGGATGCGTGTGTGCGTGCTCCTCCTACGTCATCACGCAACCTGGTATAATGTCATTCTTAACACGTAAAATAGTCAAATTTGACATTGATTATAGTAGTATGTTATATGTTTGTATGAACTGGTTTGTATGTTTTATGTTTTTACTTTAATACATTTATACTTAACTGCTCATTTGTTCCTGAAAAGTTGTACTACTACAAGGGGATTTACTGTGGCCAACTGGTTGGGTTGAAAGTCTGCTGGTTGAGCGTTTTTTTTTTTTCTTTTCAGTCTGGAGCCGACTTTTAAAAGGCTCTAACTAGTGTGAGTGTTCCATCTGGATGTATTCAAATCTCAGTACTTTATGTACTACAGCTGTAATCAAAATTATTCAACCCACATTGAAAATCAGGTTTTTGATAACATTTACAGAACAGAGAAGTCATTATAAGTTGCATTTTCAGTTCAATTTGGGGAAACCACTTGAAACATTAATTGTGTTGAGCTATTTCAATTGCTTTTTTTTTTTTTTTCATTGCAAACAGCTGAAAGTCTGTACATTTTGGCAATACACCTGATTTTCAATGGGAGTTGAATAACTGTAAACTATGTTATGGGATATGTTTCCCTGCCCTTATTAACTTCATACATGTATTTGGTAATTATAACAACTGTGAACGCTAACAGCGTGTTATGTATATATTTCAATGGGAAATCAGGATCATTACTTGCATGATGGTTTCAGACACTTGATTGGTACTCTTTATCTGAAGTGTCCATCTATCAATATTTGAGACTTTTTAAATACCCATTATGTATTTCATGTTTCCTTTCCTGTACAAGCATACTTCACATCCCCAGTACCTATGTGTCTTCTGCTGTTCATCTCTGAAGTTAATGTTTATCCTTGCTGTATAACTTTAAACACTTCTCCTGCTTATTGGCACTCGCACCCATATCACCATTTGATTTATCCATGTTCTATGTAAGTAAAACAGCTGTTCTTAAAAATGGTTTATTAACCCTTTGAGTGGGGCGTTAAAGAAACATGTAGCTCCATGATCCTATAGCAACCAAAAAGAGCAATAAATGACACATAGTATTGCAGTGATCGTAAAAAAACACCAGCGGTATTACCTAGTCTTTCAGTTAAATATGTTTTTTTAAGTTATACTCGGAGCATGATAAAGTTTATTATACTGGTTATCATGCAAGGAGGCTACGGGAGTGGCTTCTTTTCTTTTATCAAAAAGTTTTGATTTTACAAAATAGCTGAGAATTCCCTGGCATCCAAAGCAAACCATGAGCAAGTTAATTTCTTTATTATCCATCTGAAATATTTGCACAACGTGAGCATGTGCGAATGTATCAGTGTTGAGAATGCTGCAATTAATCAGACAAGGCTGGTTTACTGTTTATCCTTTCAGCACCACCATGTTGACATAGGCTGCCAAAACTAAGGACCTTAGTTTTGATATCCCAAGCAGAGGGTCAGGTTTGGGTGTCAGCAAAAAATAAACAACAAGATTTGGGTCTGCACCCATGGCCTCCTTGCACCATAACCAGTACAATAAGCTGTAGTGGTTATGTTGCTTGAACTGTGCTTGAACTTGAACTTTTAATTCTTAATTAAATACATTTTTATATATAAGGCATGATTATATCTTATACAAAGTACAACAATGTAACCTATACAACTGCTTAGAATATGTGAGTATCTGCATTTAATCATACACTGAAGAGTGTTCTCACAAAGTGGCAAGCTCAATATAATTATTACTTTCAGCAAATGTTAGGCATAGAGTAAATCCTCTTTGTATCCTTCACAGGCACACCAAACTTGTTGAATGAAACTCTTAAAAATTAGTGGACAAAGTGGTATTGCAGGGGGATAACAAGTGGAAGTCTTCTTATATTTGACAACTATATTCTGCAAATATTTAAACATTAGAAACGCCAAAGTATCACACATATATCTGATTTTTATGCTGCCTGATTGTGTATGCCAATGAAAGCTAAGTAATTCCTACAGTGCCTTAGGTGTTAAATCTATTTTTTCCCTGTACTTTGGCTTTTTGAAATATGATTCCTGTGTGTTCCCCATAGTATCAATAAATCATTAAAATATTTTCCTTCTACAGAGTCACTCCAATGCAGGCAGAATTTCAATGGCCCTTGTCTAAGAGAGTTTTCAGTCTGATTAAACCAGGAAATAAAGTGAAGTTGCTCAAGGCAATAACTTGAGCTGACAAATGTACTTTATCCAATTTTACCTGCATGAAATATGTCCTTAATTGCTAGGTAGTATACTGCAGCTCTAGAATGCCGATGCAGACCTAGCTTGAGGTACATATTTGCCAGCTAATGCCTACTATTAATTTATCATTGTTATTTCTTTTGTGCCAGATGAAATATATGGGAATGGATTGATCTCAGCAGTGATCGACAGCTGTAACTGCTCGGATTCCAGCGACATTGAACTGAGTGATGACTGGGCAGCTAAGAAATCTCCAAAGATAACAAGAGCTAGCAAATCTCCTAAACTACCCAGGTTTCTTGCATGTTTTTATTATATGTATATAAATATATATTGATGAAGCCGCCGTTTAGTAAATAATCCCCTTTTCCAGAAATACAGATTTCATCAAGCCGATCGTCAAACTCCCGAACGGAGAATACGAACGCGGCAACTCCCGATCAGCAAATCAGTCGAACTCCTTCTACAGCTAGAAATAACGAAAGCAGTGTCACAATAATAATTCTCCCCCATAAACGAGACCAAGCTCCGTCTTCAGGGTCAAACAGAAATGTGTTTAATGGGGGCTACCTGCCCGGTATTTATGCAGGTCTCCACAAGGTGGACACTCCCCTAGGGGACCTTGTGGAAGACTGTAAAACATATTGGACAGTAGCCAATCGCAGTGGCTTCCCATCTTACCCATAAATCCTTCTTTATCCCGGAGATAATTGGGAAGAAACCTAATTATCTCCAAGGATAGAGACAATCGCCATTTTAAAATACAGTAAGAAAAATACATTAAAATACATAAATGAAGAAATACCGAATAAATTTGGTTCGTGTAACGTATCCCCAGATAGCCTGGATCTGAGTGCATATGTCTACCGAATTGCGCTCAGATCTGATGTACCTAGTTTAATCGCCATGGAGTCAAAGTCTTTCACAAGTCCTTCGGTATACGAATGACTCCATGGGACGGATATCTGGGTAAAGTCCATACGAATGTTATAAAACTCCCGAACTGACCGGTGTTCGTACGCCTCGACGAAATAGAAGGCGGGCGGCAGCTTCCAGCGGTGTTCGGTAGATAAAGTGTCCGTTTTTAGTTCCATAGGATTAACACTGAACACCGCTGATCTTCCTCGTGTCCCAAAATGGCCGCCGCCTCGTGGTCGGCATACGAACGACGACCACCCGTACGAATGGAATGAAGAGGTGTCTGCGGTTAACCACAACGTTCTAATTGGGGCCAAAGGTTAACCAGCAGCACACTCCTCTCCTGGGTGGCCGTCTGTTCGGTAGTTTTAATCGGTATTCCAGAATCACACGAACAGGGGCATACGGACAGGAAATCTAGCGAAAATAAAGGCAAACAGACGAACCAGCAATACTAGTCTATACAGATGGATCTGTCACATATATATACATGTGATTGGGAAGTATACTATCATTCATAACCAAATTCCAAGCATTTGTTTATATAGTGCTGGATTAAGGGCTTCGTGGGCTTGGGGCTGAAGTTTACATGGAGCCTGTTGATGGAATCTAAATTCACATTTGAAGATAAACATACATAAAATATTACAACTTTATTATATATTAATTAGGACCATATAAAAACATTACCACCCTCTGGTTTGATACCAGTGCAAAAGAAGTCCGCAGATAATGGCTGTATAGACAATAATGCTGTAAATGAATACATTTAAGTATTGGAAGTTTTCTCTTCTCTTGGTAGGTCTTGACATAAATATGCAATAAAAATGCAAGTAGAAAACAGGAGCAGATGAATAAATATGGAATTTGGCACCTGAGGCAAAATTGTCTGTTAGCATCTACCTCCCAAAATGTTATTTTTATTTTGTGTTGCCTCACCTTCTAACTTATTGTGTTTCATTTGATTTGATTTGATTCTTACCTTCTTGTGTGGTTCTTCACCCTTCCCCCACCCCCACCCCATTCCTTTGTAAGTATCTCCAATCTCTCTTTTATCCCTTTGTGTGTTTTTCTAAACCACTGCCCCCACCTACCCAGAATGTAATCAGCAATCAACTGCAGCAGAGACTATATGTGTTTTTTCTATATTGTCTGTCAATTCTGAGTGGCAATGCTGTATAAGTACACATTGCAAACTGCTCAAAGCTTTACTGACAAATACATTAAAAAAAATGTATAGCCTCCGCCTTCACCGCGCTGTGTGACCCTCTCTCGTTGCTATCACGCGGAGCGGACCAACCTCCCCTTTACTGCTCAAGAAGTCTTCCTAACTATCCCAAATTATCATTCCCTTCTTGCAATAAGAGAAATTCGAGGATTATATGTTGAGACATTTTGGATGCACTACATTTTTATTTTCAGCTTTATTGTACCACTGCAGTGACTTTGTTTGCAGATGATGATAAACTTCTTGAAGCTACTCATAAAGTTGTATTTATTTATTTAGAAACTTACATTTTGAAAGAATAAAAGGCTCCCTACATTAGAGAATGTTAGTAAACTCAAATCCACTATCTCTTGTCAATTGGTTCTGTACATTCAATATTTTGTTGTTCCGACCCTACTATCTATTCAGATTTTCTAAAGGTTTTGCGCTTTGTAAGGTTTTATACTCATACTGGTTAATCATTTTGCTGATAGGATTAACATAGAAGCAAGAAAATCACCAAAATTATCTCGAGCTGCGCAAGACATTACAAGATCCCCTCGGCTGCCGATTAGGAAACCATCTATTGGGTCACCCAGCTTAACACGGAGAGAGTTTCCCTTGGATGACATTTCTCAGGTGAGATAATGGAGGCATTTTTAGTTTTTATTTGCCAACTAGCCAGTTGACAACTGATTTGACCAAAATATCAAATATCAAAATTCCACTATTTTTTTATGTTAATGTTTCTTTTCATTCTTCAAGGTTTATTGAAAATATGAGTTACATTGAGATACATTACATACACACAGTATCTATATCAGGCATAAATACATGTATATGTTAGAAAAAACATTAACATTGTGACGTAGGTCAGAGATGGTAAGTACAAAACGTAACATAATATATTGATATAGTGATTGTGGTATATTGATATCTGTTATTGATCTTACTGTTGGTAAGATCTTACTGTTGGTGTAAACACCTTTTACTCAATTAGGATAGGGCAAGTCTAAACAGGTTACAAACTGTTTGGAGAAGGCAGGAGAAAAGTCAGGGTTTGTGGTCAGTGGGAACAGTGGAAACAAATAGGGAGAGAAGCCACAAGGTTCATTGGTCAATCTCCAAATGAACAGTGCGTTGGGTATAGTGAGGTGATTGCTCAAATTTCTAGAGTTTGGGGTTGGTGAGAGCCAACTGACAGCATAAGGAGGAGCTTCAGAAAAGCTAGCTTCCAACTGATACCAAAACTTTTCAGGAGGGAAGATGACCCATTACATTACACACTGGAGTCGAATTTGTGATATTTTGGAGAGTTCAGGTAACTCCAATCCCCTGTGTTGTTTAGGCTGCACCAGCAGTTTAGTCATGCCTTCTAGAAATGCCATATATATTCTCAGAATGGCTTGGGGATTTAGAAAAAGGAGGTTTGTGGACTGGAAGTGTCTGGAGTAAATACAGGAATCTATAATACGCTAATCTTTCAAAAAAACTGTAATATGTGGGAGCATCCAAAATCAAAGAGCTTGTTTTTTCTTCTCAAGAAGTGGGGGAAGTGAAGTTAAAGCTGTATGAAGTATGTCAGGATTATAACGCCAAGATATTTTATTGCAGCACTTGACTTGTAATGCACCCTAAGAATTTCTGATCTAGAAAAGGGAAAAGAGCCGTATATACTCGAGTATAAGCCGAGTTTTTCAGCACATTTTTTGTGCTGAAAAACCCCCACTCGGCTTATACTCGAGTTAATGTCTGTATTATGGCAATTTACATTGCCATAATACAGACCAGGACCGCCAGGCTCATTACAAGCCTGGCGGTCCTGTTGGGGGCTGGCAGCGAGCTGTTACTTACCTCCCAGCAGCTCCTGTCAGCTCCTCCGTGCAGCTCCCCTGTCAGCTCCGTTCTGCTCACAGAGTAAGTCTCGCGACACCCGCGGCCGTCAGAACGTTGCCACGGGTTACCGTGGCAACGCTCCGCGCGGCACGCAGACCGCGAGACTTACTCTGTGAGCAGAACGGAGCTGACAGGGGAGCTGCACGGAGGAGCTGACAGGAGCTGCTGGGAGGTAAGTAACAGCTCGCTGCCAGCCCCCCCACTGAACAGCCAATGCCACTGGATCACCAGGGATTAACAGAGCCCCCCTCCCTGGCCAGGCAACAAGCAGGGAGGGGGGACAAAAAACAATAATAAAAAAAAAATACAAAAATTAAAATAAAATAATATTATTAAAATAATATAATAATATTTAAATAATAATATTAAAATATAATAATAATATTAAAATATAATAATATTAAAATTATATTAAAATTAAACAATTAAAATAATAAAAATGCCCTCCCCTCACCCAGTTTACACACACTACACAAACACACATTATGCATTATATACACACTGTATTCACACAAACACACACTGCATTATATACACACTTCATTAACACAAACACACACTGCATTATATACACACACTGCATTATATACACACACTGCATTATATACACACACTGCATTCACACAAACACACACTGCATTCACACAAACACACACTGCATTCACACAAACAAACACACACTGCATTCACACAAACACACACTGCATTATATACACACATTGCATTCACACAAACACACACTGTATGGATGCAGTGTGTATAGTATGAATGCAGTGTGTGTATATAATGAATGCAGTGTGTGTATATAATGGATGCAGTGTGTGTATATAATGGATGCAGTGTGTATAGTATGAATGCAGTGTGTGTATATAATGAATGCAGTGTGTGTATATAATGAATGCAGTGTTTGTATGAATGCAGTGTGTATATAATGAATGCAAACACACACTACACACAAACACACACACACACTGCATTCATTATATACACACACTGTAAATAAATATTCAATTAATGTAATTTTATTGGGATCTAATTTTATTTAGAAATTTACCAGTAGCTGCTGCATTTCCCACCCTAGGCTTATACTCGAGTCAATAAGTTTTCCCAGTTTTATGGGGTAAAATTAGGGGCCTCGGCTTATATTCGGGTCGGCTTATACTAGAGTATATACGGTAAATGAAAATAGGAAAGGGAAAGGACAACGGTAAAAGGAAAGGAAAAGAGGGATAGAGAAAGAGGAATGGGGGACGGGATAAGAAAAAGGGAAGGGGAAACTAAGGAAAGGGCAAGGGAAGCAAGGCGAAAAAGGAAAATAAAAGTAAGAGGAAAGGGGTAAGCTATTTATACATCTCGACAATTCCTGTATATATAGACTAGTTTAGGCATTTAAAATTAATATAATGTGATAAATACCACAAATGTTATTTTTTCTTTTTCATATATATATATATATATATATATATATATATATAATGTGTGTGTGTGTGTGTGTGTTGCCCCTTATAAGTTAGGATGCTAATGGAGGGTAAAGGGCCCTTTTTGAACTCTCTCAATGAAGATAGAGAACGTGAGATAACTCTTTCAAAATTCCTTAAGAGACTTGATTAATTATTAGAGGAATGCAGTGGCTAGATAAGGGCACTTCCCTTATAGGACCTAATAAGATAGTATTAGTTGGACAGGAGCATTACCATTCTGTCCCATGGCCGCTTTAGACCTGGGAGGACTGGTCGCCCCCAAATTTTCCTGGCATATTGTGAGTCCAGGATCTAGTTTATGTAAATACTTTTTTCTTCTTTGTTGTTTTTTGATTATGCACGTCTCTTTGGTTATGTTTTTTTTTTATTTTTCACACGCTGGAATGTGCCTACCTCTTTTTCAGTGCTGAATCTTGGTGGTGGATACCAAGACCTATAAATATACATCCTTGTAACATAAGCCTGAAATATTATACAAAATGAATACTAAGACCATATCTTTACATGCAAAAGGGCTTAATACACCTCAGACTTATGTTTACGGAATTGAATCGGCTAAAAGCTGATATTGATTATTTGCAGGAAACTCACTTAAACAGATCACATTTATTAATAGACAAGGTGTACAATAGGATATATACTTCTGATGCACCACATAAGCATAATGCTCCTATCCTTAGACGCAGAAAAGGCCTTTATTTTTGGAAGAAACTTTTGAGAGCCTTTAAATTTGGTGACAACTTAGTTGACTCTGTCATGGCGTTATATAAGAATCCATCAGCTAGAGTGGTTGGCCAAGGATTTTGTTCAAACTGGCTTACTATACTATAACAAATGGAAGACGTCAGGGATGCCCTCTTGCTCCCATACTTTAGATTATGTCCTAGGAACCTCTAGATAATAAAATTTGAAATAATACATCTATAAAGGGGATAAATATAGGACAAATAAAAACCAAACTAACTATGTATGCGAATGATATACTAATACCGATGGGTACCCCAGAAACTTCTCTAATTTAATTATTTAAAGAAATTGAGTTATTACAAATTAAACAAAGACTGAAGCCATCTCTGTAGCCATGACAATTGAATCTCAACAAAATGTACAAAAACAATATGGTTTTCAGGTATTCCAGAAAGGGCTAAAATATTTAGGGGTGAACATCACTAACAAATTAAATGAAATATAGTATGCTAATTCTACACCTTTAATTAAAGAACACCAAAAATGTCTGACGGAATGGAAAAACGTGTTTGTCGCCAAGAATATCTAGAAACATTTTATATAGTAGTATAACCAGGCTGGATTGAATATTCAGAAAGTAATACATTATGCAAATGTAGCAATGATTACCCAAGCTCACAAATTTCAGATAGATTTATGTAAACAGGAAGATTGGTACTCTATAGTTATATGGTATTGAAAACTTGGAGAATGTATTATGGCTCCAGCATAGTGAAATTAAGAAAATTAAAGTTTAATCAAATGTTTTAAACAATATAATCAAATTCTTGGACAATATTTAAAAAAAAAAAAAAAAACTTTAATAAAAGATAAAGTTCTCAAAACTATCTCCCTAACAAGTATTGAACAAAATATTCAAGAAATACACTTGCAAACCTCACTTGATAAAAAAAAAAAATCACAGACCTGATGAAGGGAGAACAAATAAAATCAATTAAAAAAATCTCCCAAATACCCAGTTTTATTCCATAATGAAAATTCTCAACTATTTTAAATTCTATTTAATATGAGAAATTGATTTAAAAATATATATAATCTCTCAAATAATATTTTTAATAATAAATATCAAGTTGGCATCACAAGATTAATTAATTATACATTTCTCTGAGTCAGACTTCATTGCCTAGAGCAATGGTAGCATGGTAAAAATAATTACAAATAAATCTAAATATAGATGATTGGACAAATAGTTTTATACATAAGAAAATCACTCATTCAATAAATCTTTACAAAACACAATTCAAGCTTATTTACAGATAGTAGTTCTGTGTGGTGAAGAAATTGGAAATTATTTACACGTTTGGTGGCACTGCATAGGTTTTTCCGGTTCCCTGGAATAACATTTGTAATTAGATTTCTGATAAACTTAAAATAATCTTGATCCCATCTCCTATGAAAACACTTTTGCATTTAGAATTAAATTGAACAACTATGAAAAATAATTATTCAAATATTCTTAGCTATAACAATGCTTAATGAAAGGAAATGGAAAAAAAAAACTGGAATAATATCCTGGCCTGAAGTGGTAAATCAAGTGAACTAACAACATATTATGCAAAAAAAAAAAAAGGTTTTTATATGAATTATCACACCTTGGATAAACTAAATTTTTATGGAATATATGGAAGATCCTCTTCCTGACATGGACTAAAAAAAAACATACTAATTATGGAAAATATAAAATTCCTCTTTAAATCCCCAATCATGGGGTAAAATAGACCAACACCACATGAAACTATTTAATAATCTGATGTTTTGTAAGTAATGTCAAATGTATGTGTTAAATGTTTGCAATAATGTAATCTCCTGTTTTGTTTTGTTTTGTTTTACATAATATTTGATGCAAATTGTAATCTTTTCAATAAAAAAAAGAAAGAAAAAAAGAATAATTACAGGATTAATACCATAAGAGTTATTGCATATTTTCAATTTGAGCCGCAGACACAGATTTTAAATACCGTATATACTCGAGTATAAGCCGACCCGAATATAAGCCGAGGCCCCTAATTTTACCCCAAAAAACTGGGAAAACTTATTGACTCGAGTATAAGACTAGGGTGGGAAATGCAGCAGCTGCTGGTAAATTTCTAAATAAAATTAGATTCTCAAAAAATTATATTCATTGAATATTTATTTACAGTGTGTGTATATAATGAATGCAGTGTGTGTATGAGAATGCAGTGTGTGTATGAGAATGCAGTGTGTGTATGAGAATGCAGTGTGTGTGTATGAGAATGCAGTGTGTATGAGTGCAGTGTGTGTATGAGTGCAGTGTGTATATGAATGCAGTGTGTGTATATGAATGCAGTGTGTGTGTATGAGTGCAGTGTGTATGAGTGCAGTGTGTGTGTATGAGAATGCTGTGTATGAGTGCAGTGTGTGTATGAGTGCAGTGTGTGTGTATGAGTGCAGTGTGTGTGTATGAATGCAGTGTGTGTGTGTATGAATGCTGTGTGTATGAGTGCAGTGTGTGTGTATGAGAATGATGTGTGTATGAGTGCAGTGTGTGTGTATGAGAATGCTGTGTGTGTATGAATGCAGTGTGTGTATGAGTGCAGTGTGTGTGTATGAGTGCAGTGTGTGTGTATGAATGCAGTGTGTGTGTATGAATGCAGTGTGTGTGTGTATGAGTGCAGTGTGTGTGTATGAGAATGCTGTGTGTATGAGTGCTGTGTATGAATGCAGTGTGTGTGTATGAATGCAGTATGTGTATGAATGCAGTGTGTGTATGTGTGTGTGTAATGCAGAGTGTGATGCAGAGCCTTGGTGGGGGGTGGGCATTTTTATTTTTTAATTATTTTAATATTTTTTTTTGTTTCATTACATTTTTTTATTATTATTATTTTTTTATTTTATTATTATTTTTTATTTTATTATTATTTTTATTTTATTATTTTTTATTTTTATTTTTTTTATTATTATTAATATATATACATTTTTTCGTCCCCCCTCCCTGCTTGCTAGCTGGCCAGGGAGGGGGGCTCTCCTTCCCTGGTGGTCCAGTGGATGGGCACTGTGTAGGAGGGGGCTGTGGGGGCTGCAGAGAGATGTCAGAAGAGCTGAACGGACCGGCGGAGGAGGAGAGAGCTGACAGGAGCTGCAGGAAAGGTAAGTAACATCTCTCTGCAGCCCCCACAGCCCCCAGTCTGTATTATGGCAATGCAAATTGCCATAATACAGACAATTGACTCGAGTATAAGCCGAGTTGGGGTTTTTCAGCACAAAAAATGTGCTGAAAAACTCTGCTTATACTCGAGTATATACGGTACACAGACTAATTCCCCCAAAATGGATACATTATTTGCAATGTTGACTCAGATACTTTTCATAACTATACAAGATATAAACACAATATAGATTATAATTACCACAAAGTTGCTGGATTTCTTTCCTTCGCAATGGATTTTGGATAGTAAAAGTTATATGGGATATCTTGAGATAACTTGCTATAATTAGATAAGTTCAGATTATCAGAAGGACAGTGAGTTGAAGGTAAATTGAGTTTGAGTAGTGTAACAGTCACCTGGGGACTTATGTAACAGTTTAACAGGAGTTGGAGCCCAGTTGCAGGCCTCCAGGGAGGAGGCAAAAACCAGAAGCGCAGTACAGATTAAGAGGGAAATCCAAAGGCAGGGTCAGATGAGAAGCAGAAGTCAGGGCTGGCAGTGGACTAACGTAGTCGGTAAAGCAGGAAGAGGTCAGAGTCCAGGAAATCAGTCAGTAGCGAAGCAAAGATCCGGCAGGAAACACCAAACAGGCAAAAAATTGACTGGAAAAGGGCTACAGGTGGATCAGCACTGCTTAAGCCAGGCAAGGGGTCAGGAAGCAGAATAATGCAAACAGAAACTGAAGCCCCCTGGTGGACAGCACAGCAGAGAACCTGACTGGTATGCTGGAGCTGTGAGATCAAACCCAACCCCCCAGCCAGGTCTCTTAAAGGGGCGACCACTCCTTGCTGTCTGTAGGGCTCGAGCTGTGCCGTGACAGATAGTGTGATCAAGAGAGTGTGCATTTTCTTCCTCTTTCCTCTATACCAGTGGTTCCATACACAGTTGTCAAGTAGCCCCTTACAGTGCAGGATTGTTCTATACCATTATATTGTTTTCCTTATCTCAGGTAACTCACATCTATGGGTTTAACATTCTCCAATCAACTTTGGTGGTTGTAGCATATGATAATATGTCTGGCAATCTACCCAAGGCCCACTGGCTCCAGATATGTTTGGGTTTGTTTGGATGGTATTCAAATGTCTCCAGCCTCAGAAAGAATAATAATGGTGAAAGAGGACAGCCCTGTCTGAAGCCGTTCCTCATCTCAAAAGGGTTGTAACGCAAATGTGAGCAGTGGGTCAGGAGCAGGGCCAGATTAAGAGCCCAGTGGGCCTGGTGCTGACATTTATGATGGGGCCTAATTACAGAATCTTATCGACCAAAAATACTAAAACAATCATACCTCCCAAGCATCATGTATCTGAGGGAGATGGTGTTGGAGGGAAACTCAAAGGATGCAGCTATACGAAAACACATACTCTATGCTAATCTCTCTCTAATTTATGCTTTCATCTTTCAAGTAAATCCATACCCCCTAACAGCAGTGTCCAGTGAAGCAGGAAGTCAAAGGGAAGGGTAAAAGGGTGTGCCACTGACACAAATCACTTGACCGGACCTGCCAAAAGGGGTGAACATGCCCAAAAAGGGGGCATGTCAGTCCAAAAGAATTGGAAGGCCGGCCTGGCATGAATGCTGTAATATATGCAGGCAGCACCCAGAGCTTGACATAAATGCAACAAATGATGCGCCTACTCCACGCTTTCTAAGGACTGTCCCCTAGCACTCACATGTCCACTTGTCTCCTTATCGTCTTACTAGCAGGCAGAAGTTCCTGGTATATAGTCTGGGACAGAGTAAAGGTGTATGTAGTGAGTGTAGAAGAAAGGGAACATGCCACAGTGTTAGAGAAACCAAAGTCTGCATTACCTAAACTAATTTTGTCAGCCAATCCACACAAGTTTTGTTGCCATACATCCCTCTTAAGCTTCCAAACTTAAAGGGACACTATAGTCACCAGAACAGCTACAGCTTATTGTATTTGTTCTGGTAAGTAGAATAATTCCATCCAGGCTTTTTGCAGTAAACATTGTCTTTTCAGAGAAAATAACTGATGGCCACTCCTGGCTAGATGGCTGCTAGAGGTGCCTCCCGGGGCAGTACTGCCTAGTGTGCAGCACTGCCATTCAGTATCTTCACCCTCTGCATGCAGACACTAAAATTTCCTCATAGAGATGCATTGAATCAATTTATCTTTATGAGGAGATTCTGATTGGCCAGGGCTATGTTTGACTTGTGCTGGCTCTACCCCTGATCTGCCTAGTTGGCAGTCTCAGCCAAATCCTATAGGGAAGCATTGTAATTGGCTCAGACCACCACTTCTGATGATGTCAGCAGACAGTGTCAGTTCAGAGGCAGACAGGGACAGAGCCAGCAGCTGCAGACTTGAATACAAGTAAGAGTTTACTATATTTAGGGAGTCAAGAGGGGGCCAGGGGGGATAAATGGTGGTTTTAACATAATAAGGAAATAAGAAATACATGATTGTATTCCTGACCCTATAGTGTTCCTTTAAGCAAGAGTATGTGAAGAGTAGTTAGGGTTGCCACCTTTCTTGGAAAAAAATACCAGCCTTATACACTTGTATAATTAGTTATGCATGACATCACATGGAGTGACATAAGAGAAAATTCTGTAAAATCACCAACAAACTACTCAGTTTGATTCTGCTGTATAGATGGATTGCTCCCAGTGTCTCCCTTTCTCCCAGTGTCTCAGTCTCGCAAGTCACCTAGTGTCTCAGTGTCCCTATGTATCACATAGTCAGTGTCCCAATGTCGAACAGTCCCCTAGTCTCCCAGTGTCTGTGTCCCCATTTCTCCCAGTGTCCACATGTCTCACTGTGTCCCCATGTCACTGAGAGACCCGGGGACATTGAGACACTTGGGGACACTGGGAGACATGGAGCACTGAGACACTTGGGGACACTGGGAGACATGGGGACACAGTCACTGGGAGACTAGGGGAAACTGGGAACCATGGGGACACTGAGACACTTGGGAGACTAGGGGACATTGGGAGACTAGGGGACACTGTGTCCCTAGTGTCTCCGTGTCCCAATATCCCTATGTGTCTCAGTGTTCCCATTTATCTCAGTGTCCCTGTGTTTTCCAGTGTCTCAGTGTCCCCAGGTCTCCCTGCTGCCTTTTCCCCCATCCCTCACTTACCTGAGCTGTAGAGCTGCTGTCTGGACTCTCTGTGCTGTGTAGCTGCTCCCCCACGGATCAGTGAGTAGTAGAGAGAGGCAGGGAGGGATATGCTGTTACTTCCTATCCCTGCCTCTCTCCACACACAGTGACCCCTACTGGCCGGTGCTTTCCGTTAATACTGAGAAAAATCCTACATTTGTATTGCTGATATTACTGCAATACTGGCACTGGCCAGGCAGCCTCAAATACCAGCTATGCCAGTAAAATACCAGTAAGGTGGCAAACCTAAGAGTAGAGTAAAAATTATTTTTATTTTTTAAATGGGCCTATTCCATGGGCCTGGAGCTGCAGCTCCATCAGCCCCTATGTTAATCCGGCCCTGAAAAATGCAGCTATCCAAAAAAACATGTGAGGGACAAAGCCGAGGTGTTTGAGGAATGTTAAGCGCCTTCTTTGCATCTATTGAAATATGAAGAGTAGGAGTGGTTTGCTTCTGGTCTGCGTGTATCAGGTTATGGACTTTCATGGTATTATCATGGGCTTCCCTACTTTGGAAAAAACACACCTGGTCCGTAAGTGTCAAGTCTGAGAGGAGGGGGGGCGTGGCCAAGCCAGCAATCTGAGAAGTTGCAGGAAAGCTGGGCTCCCGCTGTACTTGCCAATTTCTTGATAAAAATTCACTAAATCGAAGCCTAAAGAATCCAGAATGAGCCACCTACAACAGGGGCGACCCGGCGGCAAACCTGAAACCCTCATTGAGTTAGACAGATCGGACACCCAGAATGGAAAGCCACGGCCTGCGGGGGACGGGAACGGGGAGATGCGGGCGCTATCCCCGGCCAGACATTGGAGGCACGGCCCCACAGATGCTCTGCTCCCCCCCAGGACCGGCGGGGGTTATCCCGGTCCAACGCGGAGAAGCAACCTACCCACAACTGCGCCAGCTGAGACGCCTGGCGACCAGCGGAGCGACATGAAGCGAGACAACATGGCCGCCGCCACGTGCACCTGGCCCGCAAGGAATGCGGAGCTTGAAACTAAACTGGACAAGCTGTTTGCCAAGTTCTGGACGAAGCTGGCGTCCAGGGAGCAACAGGCAGGCACAAACATACCTGCAAAGCAGCTGACACTCACCCGCACCACCGCGAGCTCCAGCGACATGCAAGGTGAGCAACAGACACGTGGAGCCTACGGGCCGAAGCGACAGCAACTGCCAACAGCAGTGGCAAACCAGAAAACCCACCCGGCGAACTGTCCAAAGCACCCACAGACGACGTTGAGGAGACAGCACACCACCACAGACAGGAATGGGAGGCAGCTGAAGCTACCTGCACAGGCCGCGCTAAAACCCATACGCCGACTAGGAGCAAAGGCAAGGGCCTGTCCGGGCACACTCCTGTGCAAATCCCGGGCCATCCGCCTGACGCACCTCACTGCACGGGGAGACCACGCCGTTACCAGGCCCGTGCACACTTCTTCCGAGCTGGGGGTTTACCGGAGGTAACCCTCCCACGCCACCCATACACCCGAGGGGACAGCCAAGCTCCGGCAGATCCTTGGGCCCACGACCCTGTTGATGGGGTCAATGGACATGTGTCAATGGCCCCTGCTAAGGCCTCGGGCCGAAGACACACAGCACCTGGACGACGGGCACCCAGGAAGTACGGAGGGCTGTAACGCGGGGAGCTGGGCGCCTGGTGGACCCGGACAGACACAACGACAAGGTCACCACGATGGGCCAGGGAACAGTCTACCTCCCAAAACACACTAGTGGCATCGGGTGAAGTGCCCCTGAAACCCACATCTAGGCTCCCAACCTAGAGACCACGCAGGACTTGGGACGCTCTCACATTACTGTAACTATATGTTCGCCTAGTGCTACAAATGCCACCTCTCATGTAACTTAGCTTAGCTAGATACTTAGTCTTGTTAGCAGCAATACACAGTGGCAGCTCTATAAGCTTGCTTTCCCTTTATGGGCTACCTACTATGTTAGCAAAAGGTACTGGGCCGCCTGAGCCAAAAGTTAACCTAACCTTTCAGCGCATGCCTATCTTGCATCATGCAGGCACAGGGTACCCACTAGCCCCATCATATATATGCTGCCTACTACAATAGCATGCATCCTTTAGACACAGTAGCATAGAATATACAAACCATAATCTCACGAGACAGTAAGCTAGTGGCTAGATTTAATACAACGCAAAAAATCTACTGCATGTTTGCCCTACAAACATTAATAGTGCTAAACATAATTCTGCTGAGCTTGATTGATTTGTTTAACTTAATGCTGTTTGGTAATCACATGTTAGTACCAGCTGGTACCGCTCAACCTGTATGCTCGGAGGGAAACACCTACAGCGGATAGGTCTCACTCGTTGAGTAGCAACCTAGTTCAATACACGTTTACGTTAAGTGACTAACAAAAAAAATAAAAAAATTAGGCATTAACAAACTGGAAATGTAAATAACAATGTTTTTGTTACATAAATCTACGTTGTGAAATACCCATGCATTTCCCTCTCTCTATTCTGTACCCCCCATATGTGCCTTAATAAAATAAAGACTGACAAAAAAAAGTCTGAGAGGAGTGGTTAAATGTGGAGTTTGATGTTAATATTTAAAGTCGATTGACAAGTCACCAATTGTTTAACCCCTTAAGGACCAAACTTCTGGAATAAAAGGGAATCATGACATGTCACACATGTCATGTATCCTTAAGGGGTTAATGAATAGATAATGGGCATAAAACAACTATGCAGCAATCTTCTAGTTCTTATATTTTAGAGTAGAAATAAAAAGTGAAGTATGTATGTGCAAAGATACATTGCAGATTTTGTACGCTATGTGGCCAAGAGTAGGTGGATTCCCCTACTAATGATTCAGTTCAGGTGTTTCAGTCACGGCAACAGATGCATAAAATCCAGCACATAATATTCACATGCAAGGCTCTGACTGGGTGCTTAAAAAGCAGATCCCCAGATGTTGCAGAGCTACAATTCCCATGATGTTTTGCATGCCTTTGGAATGCCATTAGAATTATTTTTTGCCATTTTATTTTTGTATTATTTTTTCAAATCAACTAAAGGAATATAAAAATGTGCTCGATAAAAGGGAAGGGTAGAAGTATAATATTGAAATATAAATGTCAAATGCCAAAAATGAAGTAATTATAAGATCATAATACTCTATACATAATATTGACAAATATAGGAACTTTATATAAATTCTAGAACATATTCTTGGAGAATCAAGACTGCCCCCAACAGGATTAGATATGAAATCCCCACCACATCAATGTAGCCTCTCAATACCCCAGTCACACTCTCCGGCTCCTCCGTCCCCTAAGGTCATCTTACTATCTTTAGGTTTGTGTATTTTCTGTTAAAGTTGGTCAGTATTAGAGAAAATATTCACAGGGCAAATACAAATAAGATAAGGCAGAGAAGGGAATCCCCTGTACAACGAAGCATCGGAGCTTTCTTATTCTTCCTAACATTGTTTTCCCTGTCGTCCATACCCATAGGTGTCCAGAGACTCTTGTAAATAGCAGGATGTTTTTTCAGATGCTGCAAACCCCTAAAGAGTCAAGAGACCCAACAATAAGGGGATTTTACTTTCTATTCTGCCCCTCATAAGCAGCACTCAAGAATATATATATATATATATATATATATATATATATACACAGTATCTCACAAAAGTGAGTACACCCCTCACATTTTTGTAAATATTTTATCATATATTTTCATGTGACAACACTGAAGAAATGACACTCTGCTACAATACAAAGTAGTGAGTGTACAGCCTGTATAACAGTGTAAATTTACTGTCCCCTCAAAATAACAACACACAGCCATTAATGTCTAAACCGTTGGCAACAAATGTACACCCGGGGGCGTGGCTTGAACGCCGACGGAGATGGCCGCCTAACTGAGGAGCTCCGTCCCGTTATGCTATAATCAGCACACAAATCACTGCATAACCTGCTCGATGGGACGCACCAAACGGTCGGAATCTCACCCGACGAAGAGGGGCTCCCAACCTTCACCCCAGTCAGGCACGCTAGACGGATACCTCCGCACGCCAGGCAGGCAACAACGGGCTGCACCAGGCCCCAAGATGGCCGACGAACAGGCCGCTACGCCACATGCACAAACACCCGATCCACAGGGACTCTCATTGGCGGATATTCGAGCCGACATCAGGGCCATCACTGTCACGATGGTCACAAAATCTGACCTACAAGCCCTATCCGATAACCTGAATGAAGCGATCAGGTCAGAAGTTGCCGCACTGCAACGAGATCTCACAGCCCAAGATGGCCGCCTACAAACCCTGGAAGGCACTCACCACACCACGGTAGGACGACTCGACGCTACATGTACAGCAGTGACCAGACAGGGTAACATGTTACTCCAATTGAGGAGGCAAATGGAAGACCTGGACAATAGAGGCCGCAGGTCCAACATACGGATACGCAATATCCCAGAAGCCCCAGGTGAGGAGGACGTAGCAGCAGTACTGTCAGAATTATTCAGCATAATCTTAGGCCCAGAAGCCCCACAGCGCTTTGACTTTGACAGAGCACATAGGGCCCTAAGACCCCGCGCAGCGGACAACCCGCCTAGGGACATTATCTGCTGCCTGCATGAGTACAGGATGAAAGAACGCATTATGACTAAAGCTAGAGCCAGGCAAACATGGCGGTTCCGCGGGGCAGAAGTTGCCCTATTCCAAGATTTATCGCCCCTCACCCTGGAGGCCCGCAGAGCTCTGAGGCCAGTGACACAGCTACTACGAAGCCGCAATATACCTTACAAATGGGGTTTCCCCTTCTCCCTAAATGCCAGACACGAGAACGCATGGAAATCCCTCCACTGGCCGGACGAAGTACCCGCATTCTTACAAGCGCTGGGACTACCCCGCACCGAAGTGGAAGACTGGGTCCTGAGCCACCTGGAACGCAAACCCAACATGCAGGCACCGAGAGCGCAGAGGCGCCGCAGGGAGGACTCGCCACACGGACGACAGGCCCGAAGGCACCAAAACCCTGCACCGCCTGAAGATGAGTAGGCCCTAGGACACGATTCAGCCCGTGCAGCTTACACCTGCAGAGCCATGAACTCTCCCGTGGACCGATACCGACAACGACCCGCTTCGCTGATCCCAAAGATAAGTACACAACGCATTCGGACTTAGACTGATATTTCTATACTGATATTTCTATACTGACTCTCACTCACACCCTGGGACTCTCCCCACCACGTCAACCCCATACACTCGAGATGCCCTATATGCCCCCCTTTCTGCTTACGGACAGAAGCCCTACCACCACCACCTGGAACATTGGCCGACAGCTATAACCGGGGATGCTACCGATGATTGGGAGGGGTATGGGACGGGGATAAAGTCGAAGCCCTAATGGCATGAGAGGGTACACCATGGAACCCCCCGCGGGTTTGACCTTAAACACTACATAACTGAGGCTATTGACTGTAACAATCTGAACGTTATTTGGTGGAGGGGGGATATGCTGATAGTGTCTTACTGCCGGTGTTGATACTGACGGGGGGCGTGGGGGGGTGGGGGGTGGGGGGTGGGGGGGGGGGCGGTGGTTGGGAATGATGATGAGGCTCTCTGCAATGGGCCGCCGCCCCACGGGTGGGCCCGGCGGGGGGGGGGGGGGGGGGGGGCCGGGGGGGAGACACGTTATGTGGGACTGCGGAGCAATGTGATACTGATAGAAATGTAAATGCGCTATATACTATTCAGACCAGTAGAATTGTAGGATATGTTTGGAATCGTAAATATTGTAAATGCTTAATGTTGTTCACAGATTTGCCTAATCGCCTAGCGGTTTGACCTCGCAGGACGCCACATATCCTGGCTAGGGATATGTCCTAGGGAAAATGAATGTCCTCCCGCGGATACTATACGTCCTTCAGACAACCCCGCAGACAGTCCCGCAAACGTTCTTCGCGACACTAAAAACAGCGCTCATCCGATACGTATGGCGGGGGGAAAGAGCGAGAGTCAGCTATGACAAACTCTGCCTCCCCAGGACCTGGGGCGGATTGGCACTACCAGATATCAGAAAATATCATCAGGCAACAATCTTACAGAGGATCAAGGAACTACACACAGATTCACCACACAAAAGATGGGTGACACTATGGAGGGAAGCGGTAGACAAACAACTACACACGCTGGTCTGGCACAAGGACGCAGATGCACCAACAGTCCTGGGAGCCGACTCACCCATCGTGCACACCCTGCAACACTGGACCACCCTGAGGAAAGACCAACAAATTTCACCCAAACCTAGCCTCCTCATACCAATCACGTACAACCCAAACTTAGGAGACAATCTGCCACCGAGTGCCTGGCCGATGGCCAACCGAGCCGGATATATCCCAATTCACGCGGTCCTTAACAATTCGGGAATACGCCAGCTCAGGGACATTACGACGACGGGACCACCTACGCTTATGCACCAATTTCACTACGCCCAACTCGCACACTATTACCACAACATGCCGTGCAGGAGATCGCTACACAGGGACCTAACGTGGTTCGAGGGTCTCTGCACGCAGACACCAGAAACGGAAAGCAGGGTATCAACCATGTACCAAAACCTGGTAACGGGACAGCGAACCCACAACTCCCTCTACAAACGGCAATGGGAAGACTGGACAGGGACTACGTTCACAACCGAACAATGGGAAAAAATACTGCTTCTACAACACAAAAGCTCATCCAGCTCGCACCATCAAGAAACAAACTATAAGCTCCTATCCCACTGGTATCGCACACCGAGCCTGATACACCGCTATAACCCAACGATCCCAAACACCTGCTGGAGATGCGGCGAAGAACCTGGTTCCCTACGACACATATGGTGGGACTGCGCTAAGATCAAACCGTTCTGGACCAGTATCGAGCACGAAATTAAAGAGATCATGGACGAGCCAACACAGCTGACCATGGAAGCAGCGCTCCTACACCACACGGAACTCCCAGTGCCGGCCTACAGGAGATCAATCCTAAGACACTTGCTCAACGCGGCCAAGACTCTCATCCCTCTCCACTGGAAGTCGGAGACTCCACCCACACTGGAACATTGGAAGCGCACAGTAGAAGACA
This sequence comes from Pelobates fuscus, assembly GCF_036172605.1. Taxonomy (NCBI): domain Eukaryota; kingdom Metazoa; phylum Chordata; class Amphibia; order Anura; family Pelobatidae; genus Pelobates; species Pelobates fuscus. Next base: position 280,277,984 of record NC_086318.1, on the reverse strand, counting down.
TTAGGACAGCAGAAGCCAAAATCGCGGAACTGCAGGGGAGATATGAAAAACACATCACAAGCTGGACACCATGGATACTATACACGGCCTAATTGGCGACAGGGACGGTCGTGACCACTGAGGGGAGACGGCCCGAGAGACGTGGAGGGGGGCTTGGGCACGCCGCTGGGGGATTTGGCAGCATCCTCTCCCCCCCCCTTAACCCCTTCCTCCCCCCCCCGCCCTCACCTCTAGGCTCCTTCACACCCCCCCCACCCTCCCCGATCTAACACACCCAAGCAACCTCACACACACACCGATCAAACTTCACCACACACGCGCATTATCGGAGGACGATAACAGGCAGATATACTATAGCCCCCACTACGCCCAAATCGACAATACCACGGAACAGGCCCAGTTACCTACACCCCAACAACGTATAAACAGGAGACCACTCCCTTAGATACGAGATAACCGTTACTAACCATCGCCTGACAAACCACCTAAACCCAAGGCTGGAACACATTGATGGTAGACATGGGCAAGGACACGGCCGCCAGACACCGAGGTAACAGACAAGAATAAGACACACACCCAACCCAGGCCACTTAGGCTCTCCGGACTTGGGGACTAAAGTACACGACACCCGTCAACAACCCGGACACCCTAACACGTTGTCATAGGCAAAGGGGCCCAACACGGACACTTAGCGGTGTACCTCCGAAAAGATTAAAATCACGATTCGCCATTCCTACCAGACACACTTCACAGAGACCAGTCAGAGACCCACCTTCCACACCGTCTGACACCTCACTCCCCCCCCCTCTTCCCCCCCCACACCCCCCCCAACTGTGAAATACGATCTGTTATGTTCGCTAACACTCATGTACTCCTAGTGAGCAAAGTTTGACTAGTTACAATACTGTTGCAACGTTACCTTTATTAGAAGCGAAAATTATTAGAAGATATTGGAGGCACTTTGTAATGGGGATCTGTGATATACTGGAATAAGCACTGCATACCACCACTAAATCACTAGATCCCAATTTCCTTTATGTTATAGCCTAATGTTTTGCTTCATTATAAAAAAGGGGAAAAAAAAAAAAAAAAAAAATATGTATATGTATGTTTCATGGGACCTGCGAGTCCAACTAGATACTGCTTCTGTCGCTATACGGTGACCTGCGTGTCACCACTCTATGTTTGCATGTTCAACTACCCCACTCTCTCAAATTACCTAACCCTTTTAGACCCTTAACAAGTTCTTATTGGGACCTGCGTGTCCGCACTGTATATCATCACAAAATATGGAAACTACCCAATAAAAATATATTTACAAAAAAAAAAAAAAAAACAACAAATGTACACCCCTAAGTGGAATGTCCAAATTGGGCCCAATAAGCCTTTTTCCCTCCCAGGTGTCATGTGACTCGTTAGTGTTACAAGGTCTCAGGTGTAAATGGGGAGCAGGTGTGTTAAATTTGGTGGTATCGCTCTCACACTCTCTCATACTGGTCACTGGAAGTTCAACATGGCACCTCATAGCAAAGAACTCTCTGAGGATCTGAAAAAAAAGAATTGTTGCTCTACATAAAGATGGCTTAGGCTATAAAAAGATTGCCAAGATCCTGAAACTGAGCTGCAGCACAATGGGCAAGACCATACAGCGGTTTCACAGGACAGGTTCCACTCAGAACAGGCCTAGCCATGGTCGACCAAAGAAGTTGAGTGCACGTGCACTATCCAGAGGTTGTCTTTGGGAAATAGACATATGAATGTTGCCAGCATTGCTGCAGAGGTTAAAGGGGTGGGGGGTCAGCCTTCCAGTGCTCAGACCAAATGCCGCACACTGCATCAAATTGGTCTGCTTAGCTGTCATCCCAGAAGTAAGCCTCTTCTAAAGATGAATCACAAGAAAGCCCGCAAACACTTTGCTGATGTCAAGCAGACTAAGGACATGAATTACTGGAACCATGTCCTGTGGTCCGATGTTACCAAAATAAACGTATTTGGTTCAGGCATGTGTGGCGGCAACCAGGTGAGGAGTACAAAGATAAGTGTTTCTTTCCTACAGTCAAGCATGGTGGTGGCAGTGTCATGGTCTGGGCCTGCATGAGTGCTGCCGGCACTGGGGAGCTACAGTTCATTGAGGGAACCATGAATGCCAACATTTACTGTTACATAGTTACATAGCTGAAAAGAGACTTGCGTCCATCAAGTTCAGCCTTCCTCACATATGTTTTTTGCTGTTGATCCAAAAGAAGGCAAAAAAACCCAGTTTGAAGCACTTCCAATTTTGCAACAAGCTAGGAAAAAAATTCCTTCTTGACCCCAGAATGGCAGTCAGATTTATCCTTGGATCAAGCAGTTATTACCCTACATTGAAAGATTATATCCTTGAATATTCTGTTTTTGCAAGTATGCATCTAGTAGCTGTTTGAACATCTGTATGGACTCTGATAAAACCACTTCTTCAGGCAGAGAATTCCACATCCTGATTGTTCTTACAGTAAAAAAACCTTTCCTTTGCCTTAGACGAAATCTTCTTTCTTCTAGTCTAAACGCATGACCTCGTGTCCTATGTAAAGTCCGGTTTGTGAATAGATTTCCACACAATGGTTTGTATTGGCCTCGAATATATTTGTATAATGTAATGTCATATCCCCTCTCAGGCGACGTTTTTCTAAACTAAATAGGTTTAAATTTGTTAACCTTTCTTCATAGCTGATATGTTCCATTCCTTTTATTAATTTTGTAGCCCACCTCTGCACTTTTTCTAGTGCCATAATATCCTTCTTTAGAACAGGTGCCCAAAATTGTACAGCATATTCAATGTGTGGTCTTACCAGTGATTTATAAAGAGGCAAAATGATATTCTCGTCCCGAGAATGAATGCCCTTTATGATGCATGACAATACCCTACTGGCCTTGGCCGCTGCTGATTGACATTGCACATTGTTGCATAGTTTGTTGTCTATAACAATTCCCAAGTCCTTTTTGTGTGTTGTTATCCCTAATTCGCTTCCATTAAGGGTATACGTTGCTTGTGTATTCTTTACGCCGAAGTGCATAACTTTGCATTTTTCAACATTAAATTTCATCCGCCATTTGAGTGCCCAGTCCTCCAGTCTATCTAAATCCCTCTGCAGCAAAGTAATATCTTGCTCACATTGTATTATTTTACAAAGTTTTGTGTCATCTGCAAACACTGAAACATGACTTTCAATGCTGTCTTCAAGATCATTTATAAACATGTTAAATAGAAGAGGTCCCAGAACAGACCCCTGAGGGACACCACTTGCCACCTCTGTCCAGCTTGAAAATTTACCATTAACGACAACTCTTTGTACTCTGTTTTTAAGCCAATGTTCTACCCAAGAACAAGCATTTTCATCTAGACCGATTTCCTTGAGTTTGAACACTAATCTTCTGTGTGGAACTGTATCAAATGCCTTGGCAAAGTCCAAATAGATCACATCCACTGCAACACACTGATCTATACTTCTACTTACTTCTTCGTAGAATGCAATCAAGTTAGTTTGACACGACCTGTGCTTCATAAAACCGTGCTGATTTTTGCTGATAACCATGTTCTTCTCAAGGAATTCTTTAATATAATCACTTAATAATCTTTCATATATTTTACCAGCCACAGAAGTTAAGCTCACAGGTCTATAATTGCCAGGCAAGGATTTTGAACCCTTTTTGAATATAGGAACCACATCTGCCTTCCTCCAATCCTCCGGAACACTTCCTGAAAGAAAAGAATCTTGAAAGATTAAAAACAGAGGTTCACAGGTACTGTGACATACTGAAGCAATGCATGATCCCCTCCCTTTAGAGACTGGCCCGCAAGGCAGTATTCCAACATGATAACGACCCCAAACACACCTCCAAGACGACCACTGCATTTCTAAAGAAGCTGAAGGTAAAGGTGATGAACTGGCAAAGCATGTCTCCAGGCCAAAACCCTATTGAGCTTCTGTGGGGCATCCTCAAATGGAGGGTGGGGTACCACAAGGTCTCTAACATCCACCAGCTCCGTGATGTCGCCATGGAGGACTCCAGTGGCAACCTGTGAAGCTTTGGTGAACTCAATGCCCATGATAGTTAAGGCAGTGCTGGAAAATAATGGTGGCCACACAAATTATTGACACTTTGTGCCCAATTTGGACATTTCCACTTAGGGGTGTACTTACTTTTGTTGCCAACGGTTTAGACATAAATGGTTGTGTGTTAAGTGATTTTGAGGGGACATCAAATTTACACTGTTATACAGGCTGTACACTAACTACTTAGCATTGTAGCAGAGTGTAATTTCTTCAGTGTTGTCACATGAAAAGATATAATAAATTATTTACAACAATGTGATGGGTGTACTCACTTTTGCGAGATACAGTGTGTATATATATATATGTAAAGGATCCTGCTATCCGTGCATCGCTGATCCTTGTAGCGTCTCCTGAAATCCAAGCTGAAAAGAGTGAAGTAGTGATTATAGCTCCCAATTCCCCAAACATGAGTCGAGACTTCATGAAGGGGTAAAACAAATGTGTTTATTGATGGCCAAACTCAGCCCTTTTATGATGGTCTTGCAGCAAGGACACTCCCACATGGGACCTTGTGGAAGACTGAAACAGAATATACAGAACCAATCACTGTACTTTACAAATATTACACACACCCACAGGAAGAGTGTAACCCCTCCTCTCTATCCTGGAGATAATTAACTTACCCCTCCTCTCTATCCTGGAGATAATTAACTTAAGTGGTTGCAGAGAACCTAATTATCTCCGGGCAGAGAGAAACATGTGCTTTTTACCTTTTAACAAACTGTATTAAAATCAATAACTCATGTTTCGCTGAACGAAGTCCCCATGTTCCACCCCCCCCCCAGATAGCTTGGATCTGAGCGCATATTATAGGCGAATAGCGCTCAGATACCACGAACACAGTTCTCAATAACGTCGAGTAAAGTTTAAGTTCACCAGCTGTCCGTGCAAATGTACCCGAAAAGAGTTCCAGAGCATCAACGACAAACTACCGCTGAGTATTCGGCGATTTAAAATGGCCGCCACCACGTGTTCGGCAAACGAATGCCGGCCACCCAGGCATTTGACAACTAAGCTGCGGTTAACCGCAGCTTCTGGGTGGCTAACAAGCAGCACACTCCGCAGACCGGGTGGTCGGCTCTTCGGCAGTTTGTTCGTCGGTACGAACAGCCTTAGTCCAGCTGTAATGGAAGTTAAACTGCACGAACCCACATACAAGTGTAACAGGGGAAATGTACAATCCAAGTAAGTAAGGCGAACGATGTGATCCAGAGACAGAGGGCTCTGTCCCAAGTGCCTTAAGACCCCATGACTTATCGGGCCAGCATCCCAGGATAAGAGACTAGCAATCCGGCTCCTCCAAGCGATAGGGGGGTAGGGCAGTTTGTCACATGCAGACCCAGTGACAAAAGCCATTTTGTCACAATATATATATATATATATATATATATATATATATATATATATATATATATATCCAAAGTTGTATAGAAGGTGCACTCTCAGGTCTTTTGAAATGATTCTATTTATTCAAAGTTGCAGTTTACATGTGCAAAACAATTTGTGCGATCAACGTTTCGACCCAATAGGGCCTTTTTCAAGATCAATAATACAGTGTGTAGGGTAAGTATATATATATATATATATATATATATATACATAAAACATAATAAGAACTTACCAACAGGTGCGTGGAAAAAGCCGCCAGTGATCCGAAACCCGGAAGTGCTACTGTGACAAACGTGGTGACGCAAGTGAACGGCGTTGCTAAGCAACGCGTGGATACATATCTTGTGTCTATCTGGAAATAGCCGATGAACTGTTAACACAAGGATATATGTGCAGTCTAATAATCACATAGTGTACTGAAAAAAAGGAATGAATGCATAGTTAAGTACCGTATGGAGGACGGTATAACAGGATTTAAAAAATATACTTTCTTCAATCCCAGGCAAAAAACTATGACACTTAGAGGTACAAAACCAATAAAACAAACAAACAATAACAATGTGAGCACTCATAAAAAGTAAATCCTTAGTGCATCTAAATGTATAGTAACGCTGGGGTTATATAGTATATCATCCATTGAATTGGAAAAAATGATATCCCATATTAACAAATTATCATCACCCGTTAAATTCACGCTGTCAAACAGTGAGAAGGAAATACCTTTTCTGGATGTTACATTCTATAAAAACGGCGATAAATTGGGATATACTTTACACCGTAAGAAAACGGACAGAAACACCTTATTAGCAGCCACCAGCTATCACCCTCAGCCACTCAAAGACTCGCTACCTATGTCTCAATATATGCAAGTATTACGTTATAACAGCGACCCTCTGAACAGAGGAAATCAACTCAAAGAGATGACCTACAGATTTCAGGAGAGGGGATACAACTCAGGGATCCTTGAAGATGCGAAAACTAGAGTGATCGAGAAATGGACACAAGAAACCCATTGAATACAAGTGGAATCTGACAAAGACACAGCGAATATATATCTACCACTTACATATCATGGTGGCCAAAAATTTTCTGATGGCCGCACATAGACTTCCCACACTCAAGTTCATGGCTATAGGTCATGTCCCTCCGTTACCCCGTGGAGGAGACCGATCTAAACTACTGCTTCAGAGGGAAGCATATTAGATTTTTTAAATTAGACACAGTTACACCTAAAGGTCTCAATGAGTACAACACATACTCGATGTTCCTGTAGATCTGGTTGTATATACAATTGGTTAGGCGTGTCCTCTCCTTGGTAAATCACAATCCTTACCTATGTGCCTCCTTTTTCCTCTGACACTGTCGAGGATCAGGCGATGTATAGGTTTACTTCACTTTATTTTATCCCCTTTGACCTTTGCACATACTGCATACAATAGTATTTTCTTTGACAGTCCTTAGTACATTTATTCTATGTCTACATACATGCAGGGTTTGTTTCTTTCTTTACACATAGAAACATGATTATCACTAGCTCATATAATTCCCCTGTATATATATATATGGGGCCATTTATTCCATGGGCCTATATAGATCCATTGATTATTTCTACATTTTTTTCTTTCCTTTTTTTGTATATATAGAATAATTTTTATTTTTTTTTGCAGAGATCACAACCTCAATACAATAAATTGGTTTGGGGTCAGCACCATTGAAATAATCTTAAAGCATTAAATATAAGTAAATATAATGCATATAGATTGCATGTACAAAAAATACACATAAGATTTGTCAGGATAAGTTTGCAAACATTTTTTGCTGGTTAAGAAATCTGCGGTCTGAGTTATACATATAGTATACATAGTGACAGTAATATAATTAAACATTTTTTTTGCAGTTGCTATATATTTGTCTTATTAATATGTCTGTCATGTACATGTATACATGGTAGGCTACCTTTGGTTGCCATAATATAGATATATTATATACTATATAACCCCAGCATTACTATACATTTAGATGCACTAAGGATTTACTTTTTATGAGTGCTCACATTGTTATTGTTTATGTTTGTTTTATTGGTTTTGTACCTCTAAGTGTAATAGTTTTTTGTCTGGGATTGAAGAAAGTATATTTTTTAAATCCTGTTATATCGTCCTCCATACGGTACTTAACTATGCATTCATTCCTTTTTTTCACTACACTACGTGATTATTAGACTGCACATATATCCCTGTGTTAACAGTTCATCGGCTATTTGCAGATACACACAAGATATGTATACATGCGTTGCTTAGCAACGCCGTTCACTTGCGTCACCACGTTTTGTCACGTGTTGTCCCAGTAGCACTTCCGGGTTTCGGATCACTGGCGGCTTTTTCTACGCACCTGTTGGTAAGTTCTTATTATGTTTTATGTATATATACTTACCCTACACACTGTATTATTGATCTTGAAAAAGGCCCTATTGGGTCGAAACGTTGATCGCACAAATTGTTTTGCACATGTAAACTGCAACTTTGAATAAATAGAATCATTTCACAAGACCTGAGAGTGCACCTTCTATACAACTTTGGATCTATACACAACACTGATGTTTGCACCCAGGCAAGGAGAAATATATACAGTCAGTAAAGGGTGAGTGCCAAGATTATCTTCTTTTTTATATACATATACATATACATATACATATACACACACACACACACACACAAGACACATAGATTCTTACACTTAGTTGAGAAATAGAGCCTATAATATGGGCTGATCATTCTCTTATGATGAGTCTAAAAATTCCTTCTTTAAAAAAGAGGATCTATAATTGGAGATCAAGTGAAAACCTCTTAAAACTAGTGGGTCGATTGACATATTCAATTCACATATATTACAATACTTTAAAGAAAATTATACCCCAAATGTACCAATATCATATATATGGGAGGCACACAAGGCGGTCCTTAGAGGACAATTCATTAAATGGGGATAACACATTAAGAAAAATAACATGACCATGTGTGCAAATATAATAAATGAAATACCAAAATTAGAGACTTCTCACAAATTAAATGCCACACCCGAGGTACATAAAAAAACTCTCAGAGCTGAGATCGGACGGCGAAAATTATCAATTCAAAAATACTGAGAAATTATATGGTAGCAATTCTGGAGAAATTGTGTGAAGTGTTTTTGCCTCCACCAGTATTATGTGAGATAATAGTTGCCATCTTCAAACGGTCGTAGTTTTAAAAACTATAAATCCTACAGGGAAGAGCTTTATATCGATAAAAATGGCACAGTCGCAGTTTAGAAATTGCCCTTCAAGTTTGAGCTGGCTAGAGTGGAGTTTTAATGAATGTCAATGGACGGTGTGAGTTGCAAACAAATGGTCATATTGTGAAAATGGCTTAGCCGTGGACATGGTTAGTGGCAGCAGGGATAGCTGAACGTTTTGATATAAGATTTGTGTAGGTGGGCCTGAAAATGAGGGAGTGGTGGCAGGTTAGAAATCATGTCCTGATTTTTCAGCTTTTGCCAGCTCCCACTCTAGCTTTGCCATTCATTCCTATGGGACAAATTTCGCCACAAGAACGACGATTTTCCGAGAACCATTCGCTGAAACGTTCCACAAAGTAATAGCAATCCGATCGGGAACAATCTGCACGTTTTGGTATATTTTTGTCTATGTAGTGTAAAAACTGTGGGAGGAGTTAGGGTGGCAAATTTGGCTATAATAAGAATAATAATAATAACTAGAAAAGCTACAATTTCTGGGGAAATTGTGTGAAGTGTTCTTGCCTCCATCAGTAGTCTACAACTAGAGTGGGCGGAGTAACTGTTAGTATTTATTTATATAGCACATTTAATTGCAATGTTGTTGCCCAAAGTGCTTCACAGTTACATTAAAACATCCAGTTATAAAAAATTAGCAGGTGTAAAAGGCTTTGTCTATGACATCACTTGCTGCTGCAGCCTTGCACAGGTCAGAGTATTTTGGCGGTTGCCATCTTCAAACGGTCGTATTTTAAAAACTATAATTCCTACAGTGAAGAGCTTTATATTGTGAGAATCACAAGACCCAGACCTACATTTTGATGTATAGTATGTCTCTGAGATATTACCAATGAAGGCACAGTCGCAGTTTAGAAATTGCCCTTCAAATGTGAGCTTTGCAGAGTGGAGTTTCAATGAATGTCAATGGAAGGCGTGAGTTGCAAACATATGGTCATATTGTGAAAATTATCAGGACTATGGCTTAGCCGTGGACATTTCTAGTGGCAGCAGGGATAGCTGAACGTTTTGATATAAGATTTGTGTAGGTGGGCCTGAAAATGAGGGAGTGGTGGCAGTTTAGAAATCATGTCCTGATTTTTCAGCTTTTGCCAGCTCCCACTCTAGCTTTGCCATTCATTCCTATGGGACAAATTTCGCCACAAGAACGACGATATTCCGTGAACCATTCGGCGAAACGTTCCACAAAGTAATAGCAATCCGATCGGGAACAATCTGCACGTTTTGGTATATTTTTGTCTATGTAGTGTAAAAACTGTGGGAGGAGTTAGGGTGGCAAATTTGGCTATAATAAGAATAATAATAATAACTAGAAAAGCTACAATTTCTGGGGAAATTGTGTGAAGTGTTCTTGCCTCCACCAGTAGTCTACAACTGGAGTGGGCGGAGTAACTGTTATCATTTATATAGCACATTTAATTGCAATGTTGTTGCACAGTTACATTAAACCATACATTTATTAAAACTCTAGCAGGTGTACAAACGGCTTTGTCTATGACATCACTTGCTGCTGCAGCCTGGCTCAGGTCAGAGTATTTTGGCGGTTGCCGTCTTCAAACGGTCGTATTTTAAAAACTATAAATCCTACAGTGAAGAGGTTTATATTGTGAGAATCACAAGACCCAGACCTACATTTCGATGCATAGTATGTCTCTGGAATATTAACAATGAAGGCACAGTCGCAGTTTAGAAATTGCCCTTCAAATGTGAGCTTTGCAGAGTGGAGTTTCAATGAATGTCAATGGACGGCGTGAGTTGCAAACAAATGGTCATATTGTGAAAACTATAAGGACTATGGCTTAGCTTTGGACATTTTTAGTGGCAGCAGGGATAGCTGAACGTTTTGATATAAGATTTGTGTAGGTGGGCCTGAAAATGAGGGAGTGGTGGCAGTTTAGAAATCATGTCCTGATTTTTCAGCTTTTGCCAGCTCCCACTCTAGCTTTGCCATTCATTCCTATGGGACAAATCTCGCCACAAGAACGACGATATTCCGTGAACCATTCGGCGAAACGTTCCACAAAGTAATAGCAATCCGATCGGGAACAATCTGCACGTTTTGGTATATTTTTGTCTATGTAGTGTAAAAACTGTGGGAGGAGTTAGGGTGGCAAATTTGGCTATAATAAGAATAAGAATAAGAACTAGAAAAGCTACAATTTCTGGGGAAATTGTGTGAAGTGTTCTTGCCTCCATCAGTAGTCTACAACTAGAGTGGGCGGAGTAACTGTTAGTATTTATTTATATAGCACATTTAATTGCAATGTTGTTGCCCAAAGTGCTTCACAGTTACATTAAAACATACAGTTATAAAAAATTAGCAGGTGTAAAAGGCTTTGTCTATGACATCACTTGCTGCTGCAGCCTTGCACAGGTCAGAGTATTTTGGCGGTTGCCATCTTCAAACGGTCGTATTTTAAAAACTATAATTCCTACAGTGAAGAGCTTTATATTGTGAGAATCACAAGACCCAGACCTACATTTTTATGTATAGTATGTCTCTGAGATATTAACAATGAAGGCACAGTCGCAGTTTAGAAATTGCCCTTCAAATGTGAGCTTTGCAGAGTGGAGTTTCAATGAATGTCAATGGAAGGCGTGAGTTGCAAACAAATGGTTATATTGTGAAAACTATCAGGATTATGGCTTAGCTGTGGACATTTCTAGTGGCAGCAGGGATAGCTGAACGTTTTGATATAAGATTTGTGTAGGTGGGCCTGAAAATGAGGGAGTGGTGGCAGTTTAGAAATCATGTCCTGATTTTTCAGCTTTTGCCAGCTCCCACTCTAGCTTTGCCATTCATTCCTATGGGACAAATTTCGCCACAAGAACGACGATATTCCGTGAACCATTCGGCGAAACGTTCCACAAAGTAATAGCAATCCGATCGGGAACAATCTGCATGTTTTGGTATATTTTTGTCTATGTAGTGTAAAAACTGTGGGAGGAGTTAGGGTGGCAAATTTGGCTATAATAAGAATAATAAGAAAAACTAGAAAAGCTACAATTTCTGGGGAAATTGTGTGAAGTGTTCTTGCCTCCACCAGTAGTCTACAACTGGAGTGGGCGGAGTAACTGTTATCATTTATATAGCACATTTAATTGCAATGTTGTTGCACAGTTACATTAAACCATACATTAATAAAAACATTAGCAGGTGTACAAAAGGCCCTGTCTATGACATCACTTGCTGCTGCAGCCTGGCACAGGTCAGAGTATTTTGACGGTTGCCATTTTCAAACGGTCGTATTTTAAAAACTATAAATCCTACAGCGAAGAGCTTTATATTGTGAGAATCACAAGACCAAGACCTACATTTTGATGCATAGTATGTCTCTGAAATATTAACAATGAAGGCACAGTTGCAGTTTAGAAATTGCCCTTCAAATGTGAGCTTTGCAGAGTGGAGTTTCAATGAATGTCAATGGACGGCGTGCGTTGCAAACAAATGGTCATATTGTGAAAACTATCCGGACTATGGCTTAGCCGTGGACATGTTTAGTGGCAGCAGGGATAGCTGAACGTTTTGATATACGATTTGTGTAGGCGGACTTGAAAATGAGTGAGTGGTGGCAGTTTAGAAATCATGTCCTGATTTTTCAGCTTTTGCCAGCTCCCACTCTAGTTTTAAACATTTTGCCATTCATTCCTATGGGACCAATTTTGCCACAAGAACGACGATATTCCGTGAACCATTCAGCGAAACGTTCCACAAAGTAATAGCAATCCGATCGGGAACAATCCGTACGTTTCGGTATATTTCTGTCTATGTAGTGTAAAAACTGTGGGAGGAGTTAAGGTGGCAAATTTGGCTATAATAATAATAATATATTTGTGAGATAACATTAAGTGGTCTTGCTATGCAAGAACACTTAATACTAGAAAAGCTACAATTTCTGGGGAAATTGTGTGAAGTGTTCTTGCCTCCACCAGTAGTCTACAACTGGAGTGGGCGGAGTAACTGTTATTATTTATTTATATAGCACATTTAATTGCAACGTTGTTGCCCAAAGTGCTTCACAGTTACATTAAAACATACAGTTATAGAAACCATTAGCAGGTGCATGTCTATGACATCACTTGCTGCTGCAGCCTTGCACAGGTCAGAGTATTTTTGCGGTTGCCATCTTCAAACGGTCGTATTTTAAAAACTATAAATCCTACAGTGAAGAGCTTTATATTGTGAGAATCACAAGACCCAGACCTACATTTTGATGTATAGTATGTCTCTGAGATATTAACAATGAAGGCACAGTCGCAGTTTCGAAATTGCCCTTCAAATGTGAGCTTTGCAGAGTGGAGTTTCAATGAATGTCAATGGACTGCTTGAGTTGCAAACAAATGGTCATATTGTGAAAACTATAAGGAATACGACTTAGCTGTGGACATTTTTAGTGGCAGCAGGGATAGCTGAACGTTTTGATATAAGATTTGTGTAGGTGGGCCTGAAAATGAGGGAGTGGTGGCAGTTTAGAAATCATGTCCTGATTTTTCAGCTTTTGCCAGCTCCCACTCTAGCTTTGCCATTCATTCCTATGGGACAAATTTCGCCACAAGAACGACGATATTCCGTGAACCATTCGGCGAAACGTTCCACAAAGTAATAGCAATCCGATCGGGAACAATCTGCACGTTTTGGTATATTTTTGTCTATGTAGTGTAAAAACTGTGGGAGGAGTTAGGGTGGCAAATTTGGCTATAATAAGAATAATAAGAATAATAA